>NC_140994.1:12567727-12735227 GCF_052327205.1 Somniosus microcephalus | reverse complement strand
AAAACCTCAGACTATTTGACTCAACTCTCATCTCTTCCTGAAGTATCTGTTTGAAGAAATAACACACAGGCCTCGCTTGTCAAGTTTAATCTTCCTTTGTCCCTAATAGACCATGAGGGAAAAATTCAGTATCGCCCCTTTTGGGGTGCCATTATCAGCCGTGCGCAAAGTTTAGCGCCTGGCGCTAATTATCGTCTCCGACGGCAAACTTGGCTTTTATCGCCCCTGGAGGTGATTGGAGCGCTAAATCAGGCGCTACACACCTGTCTTAAGGCGCAAACGCCGAGGAGCGAGGCGCTACCTCAGAGCGCTGGCGAAGCAAGGAAGGGCAAATCAAAATGAACCTGCAAAGTGCTGCTCAGTACCCAAAACTCCTTCACACAGCGTTGAATCTCTCCAGAAGTCTCTCTCTCTCTCTCTCAGACTGCGTGGTGCAAAAATGTCACCAACAAAAAAAGGCAGGAAGCGGTCGCCTTTAAATAGCGCTCCCCCAGTCCCTTTCTGACAGCAAAACGCTCCCCTCAACCTGTCGTTGCTAGCGGCAGGTGGTAAGGCAGGAGGCGCCGCTCAATATCCGGTCGGGGGCGCTACCGGGGCGTTGCGCACTCGACTGATGTCACGATCTGCCGGCGCAGGAGATCGTGGCGGTGGTGTTTAGCGCCGCCGCAAAATGTCTAGTTAATTTCGCGAGCGGTGCAAACATCGCCGCGCCCGGGCGCTAGTTGCTTTGTGCCCCATTAGCACCCTCTTAAGGCACTAACGGGAGGCGCAAAGAACTGAATTTTTCCCCCCTGGTGTCTTGACTTTCCCGGTACCAGCATGTTACGTAGAAGTCCTTCTGGCTTATTTATGAAACCGTCCATCCCATTAAGTCCCAATCCTAAAATACTCACCATAACTTCTGTTACAGAATCATAAGACGTTTGAAATCTCTGACAGTGATTTGATAAGCTGCTTATTTGAATTGTGAAATGGGCGATAGCTAATTGGCAGCCCGTTTAACTCTAATTTTCTCTGGTTTTTCTCTCCCATCGGTTACCGATTTGCTGTGGCCCGTTTTGTGATGCCGCCCGACACCGATTTCACCCCCTGAGTTCATGACATTTAAGAGGGAGACATTGAAATGGAAAAAGCGCCGGGAACTGGAATTAAACCAGGAGGCTGTATTACATCGAATGACATGGAATTTACAGCACCAGGAACAGGCCATTCGGCCCACTTGGCCTGTGCTGCTGTTTATGCTCCACACGAGCCTCCTCCCAACCCCACTTCCTCTCACCCTGTCAGCATAACCCTTCTATTCCTTTCTCCCTCCTGTGTTTATCTAGTTTCCCCTTAAATGTATCTATACTATTCGCCTCAACCACTCCCTGTGGTAGCGAGCTCCACATTCTCACCGCTCTCTGGGTAAAGAGTAGTGTGGTCCACAGCTAGTAGTGTGGTTCCAGTCCCGGCCGCCTACTCTAATCCCGTTTCCCTGAACCCTTTAACACTTTCCGTCTTTCGATGGGTCCAGCGACTCCTTCGGCACTGAAGCTTCCAGAATTCTACGATGAGGAGAGGACTAATGGCATTCTGGGGGAGGGAAAGAGTTTAGGCGAACTATTAAAGTACAGCACCTTTGCTGTGAGGCTTTAATATTTGCCCCGTTTTGATTTGGTAAATGTTGTGTCTGCTATTTTCAGGGCGATAGACTTCCTCTTCCACCAGGTCTTAAAATTCATCCCCCAACTTTTTATTTCCAGATTTTGTTTAAAAACTGAATTCAAATTCTCAGACTGCCAAGGTGGGATTTGGACTTACATTCTCTGGATTATAAATTCAAAAGAAAAGAAAGACTTGCATTTCTATAGCGCCTTTCACGACCTCAGGACGTCCCAAAGCGCTTTACAGCTAATGAAGTACTTTTTGAAGTGATGTCACTGTTGTAATGTGGGCAACGCGGCAGCCAATTTGTGCACAGCAAGCTCCCACAAACAGCAATGAGAATAATGACCGGATAATCTGCTTTTTTTTTTCTAGTGCTGTTGGTTGAGAAATTAACATCGGTCAGGACACCAGGGACAATTTCACTTCTCTTCTTCGACTAGTGGCCGTGGGATCTTTTACGTCCGATCAAGAGGGCAGACGGGGCCTCGGTCTTGTCCGAGAGACATAAGAACATAAGAACATAAGAAATAGGAGCAGGAGTAGGCCAATCGGCCCCTCGAACCTGCTCCGCCATTCAATAAGATCATGGCTGATCTGATCCTAACCGCCAATCCACTATCACAGAACCATCTCCTGAATCTAACAGAATTAGACACACGAAATAGGAGCAGGATCAGGCTACACGGCCCCTGGGCCCACTCCGCTACCCACAGGGCCATGTCCGATCCGAACCTAGACTCTTGTCCAAATTCCTGCCCGCTCCCCGTAACCCTTAATTCCCTTTACTTCTAGGAAACTGTCTATTTCTGTTTTAAATTTATGTAATAATGTAACTTCTACAGCTTTTTGGGGCAGCATATTCCATGGACCTACCACCCTCTGAGGGAAGTAGTTCCTCCTCATCTCAGTTTTGAAAGAGCAGCCCCTTATTCTAAGACTATGCCCCCTAGTTCTAGTTTCACCCATCATCGGGAACATCCTCCCCGCATCCACCCGATCCAACCCCTTCACAATCTTATATGTTTCAATAAGATCGCCCCTCATTCTTCTGAACTCCAATGAGTAGAGTCCCAATCTACTCAACCTCTCCTCATATGTCCGTCCCCTCATCCCCGGGATTAACCGAGTGAACCTTCTTTGTACTGACTCGAGAGCAAGTATGTCTTTTCTTAAGTATGGACACCAAAACTGTACGCAGTATTCCAGGTGCGGTCTCACCAATACCTTGTACAACTGAAGCAATACCTCCCTATTTTTATATTCTATCCCCCTAGCAATGAAAGCCAACATTCCATTGGCCTTCTTAATCACTTGCTGCACCTGCATACTAACCTTTTGAGTTTCGTGCACCAGGACCCCCAGATCCCTTTGTACGTCAGTACTTTCCAGTTAGTTGCCATTAAGATAATAACTTGCTCTACAATTTTTCCTGCCAAAGTGCATAACCTCACATTTTCCAGTATTGTATTCCATCTGCCAAATCTCTGCCCACTTACTTAGCCTGTCTATGTCCCCTTGCAGATTTTTTATGTCCTCCTCACTCACTACTTTCCCTCCCATCTTAGTATCATCTGCAAACTTTGATATGTTACACTCGGTCCCCTCCTCCAATTCGTTAATATAGATTGTAAAGAGTTGGGGACCCAGCACTGACCCCTGTGGAACACCACTAGTTACTGATTACAGACGGCACCTCCGACAGTGCAGCGCTCCCTCAGCACTGCACTGGGAGTGTCAGCCCAGATTGTGTGCTCAAGTCCCCGGAGTGGGGCTGGATCCCACGATCTTCGGACCCAGAGGCGAGAGAAAGAGTGCTGCCCACTGAGTCAAGGCTGACACAACCATACGCTATTGTGCTCAAAGCACTGCGCCTTCACGGGCATCACGTGAGGCTTGAACCTACAACCTTCTCATTCAGAAGCGTGGGTGGCAGCACCTCTTCTTCTCTCTCTTGGGCAGTCCCTCGGGAACCGAGGATGACTTGCTTCCACATTAAAAATGAGTTCTCAGGTGACTGATGAGTCCAATGCGGGACCTGAAGGGCTGGATTTTGTCAAAGGAGGCGAGTTGGAGGTGGGACTTCTGCTTGTCGTGTCAATGTCCCGCCTCCATCCTCGCCTGACCATTCAGAGGGATTTTCCCCTGATTGAGCTTGTTAGGCCCGCCCGGCAGGCTCAGCAGGCCAATTAGGGAGGAAGTCACTGACAGATCACGTCAACGTCAGACGTGCTATCTGTCAAGACTTCTTGAAAGAAGAAATGACAGCGTTAGACAGCTCTGTGAAGCTGTCAAACACTGACATTCTCTTGAGTTTGATTCGTTTTTGTGGTGAGGACTGAAAAAACATTGTAAAAAAGTAGATTTCAAATGTCTGATGGATCGGAGGGTCCATCAGCCATTACCTGAAATTGACAAGGTGGATGTCCGCTCTCCCGATCCAGCACGGCTAAAGGCTATAGAAGTAAAAAAGGTAAGTGAACACTTTTTTAAACTTAGCACTCACCTTGCATACTTACCACTCCACACTTGCACCCATCACTCACCTCTACACCTTACTTCCAGGTGCCTCCGACCGCCGCAGACCTCCTCCGCGCCTCCTCCAACCCGGCGGGGCTCTCCGAGGTCGGGAAGCCTTCAGCTGTGAAGATAAAATGGCACCAATCCCTTTTCCTGCCTGTTAACTACCCGCTAACGGGCAGTTAAAAGGATTAAAGGCATTTCCCGCCTCCAGGAGACGGGACCCGAAGCTGCACATCTTCCCGCCTCCTGGCAAAAGGGCACGGAGGCGGGATGGGGGCGGGTTTGCCATCCGCCCCCACTTTCTCCGAGTTTATCGGCTGTCCCGCCTCCATGCCCGCCTCCTCGGGGCTTGGAAAATCCAGCCCACAGTCTCTGTCACAGGGTGGGGCAGACGGTGGTTGAAGGGGCGGGTGGGTGGGGTGCTTGGGTTGACGTGCGCTCCTTGCGCTGCCTGCGCGTGGCTTCCGCTTGCTCCCGGCAAAGAGACTCGAGGTGTTCGGAGCCTTCCCGGACGCTTCTCCTCCACTTTGTGCGGTCTTGGGCCAGGGATTCCCAGGTGTCGGTGGGGATGTTGCACTTTTTCAAGGAGGCTTTGAGGGTGTCCTTGAAGCGTTTCCTCTGCCCACCTGGGGCTCTCTTGCCGTGCCGGAGCTCCGAGTAGAGCGCTTGTTTCGGGAGTCTCGTATCGGGCATGCGGACGATGTGACCCGTCCATTGGAGCTGATCGAGCGTGGTCAAAGCTTCGATGCTGGGGATGTTGGCCTGAGTGAGAACACTGACGTTGGTGCACCTATCCTGCCAATGGTGGCAGTACTGAGCCACACCTCACACCATCATTCTAACTGAGCGACAGAGTATTGATTCAGAGGAGCTGCGACTTTCCTGTGCAGACAGTAAATCCTGCGGCAGCTGGGAGCCCGGGGGTCTTGTTTTCGCTCAGAGCTCACCACAACTTTTCAAAGGGTTAAGAGAGGGTAGCTACGGCACTCGCTTGGGTCAGCGGTCACCTCTCCACGCTCAGGTGCGCGCCAGGGGAGCTGTGTTTGTCGGCTGCAGTAACCGTTGCTGCACAGCAGGTGTGTACTCTCCCCCCGAGTGCTGACACGTCCTGTCACAGCCCCGCACAGTTTAACATTTTTTAAAAAGACTTATCTGAAATTGCAGCTGTCCCTCACCTAGCGAGTGAATGGGCGGTGAGCTCTCTCCCGAGCCTGAATCTCACCAGCTCATCTTTGCAGCTTTCTTCTAGCCTGCTTGCTGTCTAGCTCACGGCTTCGTTCAAAGGCGTTCCGCGACAGCGCAGTGCTTCAGACGAGATGAAGTGTTGCAGCTGGTTCCAACTGTTATGATTCAGTTGGGGAAATGTTGCATTATTTTAGCTCGTTCGCACTCACGCCCACCTTCTTGCCTTCGCTTTCTCTCTTTCGCCCTCCAGCTCACTGGGTTTGATTCTCCTCCGCTGTCTCAGCTGCTACGTAGGAGCAGGAAGAGGCCATTCAGCCCCTCCAGCCTGCTCCGCCATTCAATGAGATCATGGCTGATCTTCTGCCTCAACTCCACTTGCCCACCTTAACCCCATATCCCTTGATACCCCTACCCAACAAAAATCTGTCGGCAATCGGGAAGGATAGCCGTGGAAAAAGGGGCAAAATTGGGTGGCAAAGGCCGTATTATCACCTCACTGGCCTCTCACCAACATGATTTTCCCTCCGCTCCACCCCTTCAAATGTTGGCAGGGGTTTGGTGGGTAAGGAGAAGATTGGATTAGGACCAGTTATTTTATGTCCTGTACTCTTTGATTTCCTTCCGCCACACACCTTTCCCAGCCCAGAGTGCGAGTATGCCACCCACTCTCTCAGCCTCTGCCAATACCGTTGTATAACTGCTGGGTGACTGGTTGAGCAACAGTGGCACTGGAGGACTGAGGCTATTCTTCCAAACTCCCGCTACTCCGGGCGGCAAACAAAACATCAGGGCAGATGTAAAACTGGCTGCTGACTCTCCGTCATCCATTTTACACCATCGCACAAAGCCAGCATCTACCCCTGTGTCAGCCATGGCTCAGTGGGTAGCACACTCTCTCGCCTCTGAGTCAGAAGGTTGTGGGTTCAGATACCACTCCATGGAACTTGAACATATAAATCTAGGCTGGCACTCCCAGTGCAGTGCTGAGGGAGTGCTGCACTGTTGGAGGTGCCATCTGATGTAAGAAAACTACTAGGCACTTGGTCTGAGTATTAAACAAGGCTTTAATCAACTGTTTTTCAACATGGAGATCTAGTTGTGTCCTTCACTAGTTCCTGTTAAAGAATGTCCTGCGCAAGCTGGGCCCGTGCCCGAGTATTTATACTCTCCCTGGACAGCGCCACCAGCAGGCCGCCCAGTATTACTTCATAAGTCATTTCCACATGAACGACAAGATTCATGTCACCGTCTTTCAGACGAAACGTTAAACCGAGGCCCCGTCTGCTTTCTCGGGTGGACGTAAAAGATCCTGTGTCACTGTTTCAGAGAAGAACATGGAGAGTTCTCCCCGGTGGCCTGGGGCCAATATTTATCCCTCGACCAAAATCACAAAAGAAGCAGATTGTCTGGTCATTATCACATTGCTGTTTGTGGGAGCTTGCTGTGCGCAGATTGGCTGCCGCATTTCCTACATTACAACAGTGACTCCACTTCAAAAAGTACTGTAAAGTGCTTTGGGACATCCTGAGGTTGTGAACGGCGCTCTATAAATGCAAGTCTTTCTTTTCCTTTTATGTGGCAACTCCTTGGCGAGCTGCCAGAGGTTCTCAGGGTCAGATTTGTAGATGGGTTATCTTTGGTTTTCCCCTCTTTTCTTTGCCGTCCCCGCTCATTAACGACTCTTTTCCCTTTCCTTGCACGGCTTGCATTGCCCTTTCCTGCTACCTCCTCTTGATCACAATCCCTGGAGCGCTGCCAATCCTCGGCACTTTTAATATGTTGACTGTTTCTTTTATTATACAGACATTGACTTTCAGCCTGAGCCAAAATTTCATAAAGTTCACCATAGCTGAACAGATACATTTGTTTTGACAAGGGCGCAACAATACCTCCATTGACAAGACACGAAGGCAGGTTTGTGACGACTCCAGTTATTTTAAGTCTGACAAACACTTTCGACATCTATTCCTTCCACAGTACATCTCCTCGCCGAAGATGACACATTGGCTCCCTCACACAATGTCTGTTCTATTCACTGGCAACGCTCGTTCCTCAGTTAATATGGAAAAAGGTCCATTGCCCAAAGTTCACAATTTTTTTTTCCAAGATGAAGTCGTGGATTTCAACATTTACAGGCCCTCAGGGGGCAAGCTAAGCTAGTAGGTCAGAGGCTCCGAGAGATCGTTCTATCAACACAAAAAACCTTGTTACTTGTTGACATCTACGTTCAAATCTCACCTTGAGAATCTTTGGCGGGTCTCCAATGACCCTATTGCCTGGCCCCCAATAAACAGGAGATTGCACCAGCCAATGCCGATCCATCTCAACATCCTCAAAGGGACCTAAATTGAACTTGGCAAATTATTATTAGTGTATTTATGACTGAGCAACCTAGGTCAAGGTTCTTAGTGCAGGAAACCACATTGAAGAATATAGGAGAGAAGAGAGGATCAAGCAAGAGCTCCTTCTTGGGTGGTGTCAAGCTTTAAAAGCTTTGACATTGTAGGAGCACGGGAAGACAACAAATTCTCCTCGGGACATTTTTGCCACAGAAACCTTTGTCAAATTTGCGAATAGTGCCACTTTGGCACTGCAGTCCCCTTTTCTAGCTATTGTCCCGGCAAGCTGGTTCAATCTGGATCTTGCTGGGTTCTAAATTTGGTTTGGCTCACACCTCTGGCACAGAATATTCAACGCTCAGCCCAACGTGACCTGAACATAAACCCAGTCTTCTGTCGTATTGTTTCACTGACTTTGTGTTCTCTCTCCTTCAGGGAAACCCTCAGTACAGTACATAGTGTAGCGGTAAGGCTTACTCAAAACCACTTCAGAATAGCTCTGCAACAGTCACATGATTTGTCAGTGATCTGTTGAAATCAGTGATTTCCTATAAATTGATTAGCTGAGAAATTACCAAAGGACTTGGAGGGGATGATTCTCCCGAGAGGACAACCCAGAGTCCCCTGCTCTGCTCTTTAAGGCACTACTTAAAACCTAGTACGATAGCAAAATACTGCAGATGCTGGAAATCCGAAATAACAACAGAAAATGCTGGAAAAACTCAGCAGGCCAGGCAACATCGGTGGAGAGAAAATAGAGTCGACGTTTCGGGTCGAAACCCTTTGTCAAGACTGGAAAGGAAATGAAATAGATCGAAAGGCCAGGCTGGGACAGAACAAAAGAAGTAAAGAGACATTAAGAGGTATTCAAAACCAGACGAGATGGTAATAGGACAGTGGAGACAAAAGACGGCTCGGATTAGGTGTGAAGTGTACTGGCAGGATGAGAGACAGCTGCCATGCGGGAGAGAAAAAAAGGAAAGTGGGGGGGGGGGAGGGAAAACCCAAAACAAAGGGGTGGGAAAAAAAAGTAAAAATGTAATAGGGGCCGAGGTTATGATCTGAAATTGTTGAACTCGATATTGAGTCCGGAAGGCTGTAAAGTGCCTAATCGGAAGATGAGGTGCTGTTCCTCGAGTTTATGTTGAGCTTCCGTGGAACAATGCAAGAGGCCAAGGACGGTGAGGTCCGAGTGGGAATGGAGTGGTGAATTGAAATGACAGGCGACCGGAAGCTCGGGGTCACCCTTACGGACTGAACGGAGGTGTTCCACAAAGCGGTCACCCAATCTGCGTTTGGTCTCCCCAATGTAGAGGAGACCGCATCGTGAGCAGCGAATACAGTATACTAGATTGCAAGAAGTACAAGTAAATCGCTGTTTCACCTGGAAGGGGTGTTTGGGGCCCTGGACAGTGGGAAGGGGGGAGGTATAGCAGGTGTTACATCTCCTGCGCTTGCACGGGAAGGTGCTAGGCAAAGGGGAAGGGCTGTTGGGGGTGACAGAGGAGTGGACTAGGGTGTCTCGGAGGGAGCGGTCCGTACGGAATGCTGAAAGGGGAGGGGAGGGGAAGATGCGTTTGGTGGTGGTATCACTTTGGAGGTAGCGGAAATGGCGGAGGATGATCCGTTGAATGTGGAGGCTGGTGGGGGTGAAAGGTGAGGACAAGGGGAACCCTATCGTGGTTCCGGGAGGGAGGGGCAGGGGTGAGGGCAGAAGTGCGGAAGATAGAATGGACACGGTCGAGGGCCGTGTCAACCACGGTAGAGGGGAATCCTCGGTTGAGGAAAAAGGAAGACATGTCGGAAGCACTGGTGTGGAAGGTGGCATCGTCGGAGCAGATACGGCGAAGACGGAGAAACTGGGAGAATGGAATAGAGTCCTTACAGGAGGCGGGGTGGGAGGAAGTGTAGTCCAGATAGCTGTGGGAGTCAGTGGGCTTGTAGTGAATATTGGTCGATAACCTATCCCCAGAGATGGAGACGGAGAAGTCGAGGAAGGGAAGGGAAGAGTCAGAGATGGACCATGTGAAGGTGAGGGAAGGGTGGAAATTGGAGGCAAAGTGAATGAAATTGTCTAGCTCGGGGCGAGAGCAGGAAACGGCACCGATACAGTCATCAATGTATCGGAAAAAGAGGTGAGGGAGGGGACCTGAGTAGGACTGGAACAAAGAGTGTTCCACATATCCCACGAAAAGGAAGGCATAGCTAGGACCCATGCGGGTACCCATAGCAACACCTTTGATTTGGAGGAAATGAGTGGAGTTAAAGGAGAAGTTGTTCAATGTGAGAACAAGTTCAGCCAGGCGGAGGAGGGTGGTGGTGGATGGGGACTGGTTGGGCCTCTGTTCAAGGAAGAAGCGGAGTGCCCTCAGGCCATCCTGGTGGGGGATGGAGGTTGTAGTGTATGTACTTTGCAGAAGGAACTATATTCTGCAGCCCCTGTATACTGCAGTACCAGTAGTGATCACCCCTGTATATAAGCCTGTGTAGTAATTTTGCATAGTTAGTTCCAGTTTGTCTCCACTCAGTAAAGACCTGTTATAACCAACTCCTGCAGTCCGTGTCTCAATTACACATGGACATAATACTGGCGACGAGCAGATCCGAACTTACCTACAGTCTGCACCACCTCATGGGGATCCATCCCCAAAGCGAAGTTGTCAGAGGTCGAGGCCAGAAGGAAGAAAGAAAAAAATAAATAAAACAATCAGAAGAAACGGGCGTCGACCGTGGGCAACTGCCTCTGATTCATCGGAGTGAAAGATTTGCAGGAGAGGTTGTCGAGAGCGGGGCTTGGTTATCCTGTCGATGGTGTTCCAGCTAATCGGGCTGGTGGCAGGTAGTACACTGATCCTTCCTGGGCTGCGGCGGGCTAGAGCTCGATCGGGTGGCTTTTCAATGGGGCCGAGCAGCGTTGTCGGGAAGAGGAGAGAGAGAGTGAGAGGGTGGAGCACACAGGGCGCGGCCGGTGCTACGAAGCCGGGCAGCGTACAGACCCGAGAAGAGGAAGGAAAGTGTCCCGCAGGGTTGCTCCGACGATGGGGAAATAAAAGAAATTAGAAGTGCAGAAAGCCGCGAGGAGCTGCAGTTTGCCACGGGAACCGCGGAGAGCAGCGTTAGCAGCAGCGCGGGGGGAAGTGCGCGAAGACCATAGGGCGTCGCCATCAAGGCATAAAACGCCAGCAACAGCGCTAGCAGCAGCGGAGAAGACGGAAAGCGCGGGAGGCGCCATTTTGTTAAATCGGGGAAGAAGGCAAAGCGCAGGAGGCGCCATCTTAGATTTCCAAGATGCCGAAGACTGGCAATATCACTGCCTTCGATAATGCAATAGAAGACTGGACCACGTATGTGGAAAGAGTCGAAGTATATTGCGAGGCAAACGAAGTAGCCGATGAGAAAAAGGCATCGGTACTACTAAACTTAATGGGCGCAAGAACGTACGGCCTATTGCGGAACCTGATTACTCCAGCCAAACCAATGGTGAAGAGTTTTAACGAAATTGTTGATATCCTACAGGAACACCTAAATCCTACACTGCTGCTGATAGCAGAAAGATTTAAATTCCACAGGAGAAATCAGCATAAAGATGAGAGCAATGCTGATTACCTTACGGAACTACGCAAGTTATCAAAGCACTGCCAGTTCGGAGCAGGACTGACAGATACTCTACGGGACAAATTTGTCTGTTGACGCCTGAGTGAAGGAACCCAGAAGAGGTTACTCTCAGAGAAAGAGCTGATGCTAGAAAAGGCTTTCAGCGTGGCAGTATCGTACGAAGCAGCAGCAAGGGGAGCTGCGGAAATACAGCAAAAGCCACAGGAATACGGCACCCACGAAATGACACGGGGATTTGAAAAATGTTATCGCTGTGGCAGAACAACCCATGACCAGAAGGACTGCTGGTCCAAGGACAAAATATGCAGGCAATGCGGAAAGATGGGACACATTGCACGAGTTTGCAGGTCTGGGAAGAAGACTAATGACAACAAAAAGGCTACTAAGGAACAGTACAGGAAAGTACAAAAGATGACGGACAGTAGTTCCGAAGACCAGACGAGCGATAGTGAATCTGGGAACAAGAGACTAAGCTGTCTCAAACTTCACAACGTAATCGCAAAAGAGAATCACCGAACCATTTGGGTCACCCTCACGATAGCAGGGTCCCAAGTCAAAATGGAATTGGATACAGGATCAGCCCTGACCGTCATGAATCGATGAGACTACGAGCGGCTATTCTCACACATACCCTTGAAAGAGACATCCATTGTCTTGAAGACGTATACGGGGCAAAAAGTATACCCTAGAGGGAAAATAAGGGTGCCTGTCGAATACAACGGCAAGGAAATACAGAAATTGTATCTGTACATACTGCAAGATGGTGGACCACCGTTATTGGGACGTGAATGGATCAGAAAGATAAGTTTAGACTGGCACTCCATTCAGGCACTGACAGTGGCTGGTAAAAAGGATGACAACATCACACCTGGATGATTGTCAACAATCTTAGCTAACGCCAAAGAGGTATTTCAACAAGAACTGGGAACTCTTAAAGGCATAACCGCCTCGATAAAAATAGAAGAGAATGCAATTCCCAAGCTTTTCAAAGCAAGACCGGTACCATATGCAATTCGCTCAGCCGTCGAGGCAGAGCTGGAGAACGCGGGCGTGTTATCTAAGGTAGACTGGAGCGAGTGGGCGACACCCATCGTTCCTGTCATGAAGAAAACGTTAAACAATAAGTCTGAGGAGCCAAGGAAGGTTCGCATCTGTGGGGACTTCAAGGTGATGGTGAACCCAGTCCTTCAAACAGTACAATATCCTCTCCCGAGGATAGAAGATATTTTCGCCTCACTATCTGGAGGGAAGCGTTTTACAAAAATTGACCTAGCACAAGCATATTTGCAGATGGAGGTTGAAGAATCCTCTAGGAAGTATCTCACGATAAACACTCACAAAGGTCTTTACCAGTATAATCGACTGGTATTCGGAGTAGCATCAGCTCCGGCGATATGGCAAAGAGCGATGGAACAAGTCCTGCAAGGGATTCCGGGGACTCAGTGTTACTTGGACGACATCCTAATGACAGGTGAAGATGACAGTGAACACCTTGCCAACCTAGAGCAGGTGCTCACTAGACTAAGAGAACATGGGCTACGAGCCAATCGCCCCAAGTGCGAGTTTTTTAAGAAACAGATATCGTATTGTGGCCACGTGATTGATGAAGAGGGGTTACATAAGTCCCCTGACAAAATTGAAGCGGTAGTTAAGGCTCCAGCGCCTGAAAATGTGTCGCAACTGAGGTCATTCCTCGGATTGGTGAATTACTACCATAAGTTTTTGCCGAATTTGTCCACAATTCTGCACCCACTGAACGCCCTACTACAAACTGGAGTAGCATGGAAATGGAGCGATGAATGTAAGCGGGCCTTTCAGAAGAGTAAAGACCTAATCACTTCAAGAGAAGTATTGGCTCACTACAACCCATCACTACCGATAAGACTGGCGTGTGATGCGTCTCCCTACGGCATTGGAGCGGTACTGTCACATAAATTCCTTGATGGTTCAGAGAGGCCGATAGCTTTTGCGTCACGCTCGTTAACTTCAGCCGAGCGTAACTACGCCCAGATTGACAGAGAGGCCCTCAGCCTGGTGTGGGGGGTGAAGAAGTTCAATCACTACCTGCACGGTCAGAAATTTACTCTACTAACTGATCATCAACCTCTTGTCTCCATTTTCAACCCTCAGAAGGGCGTCCCGATAATGACAGCACAACGGCTACAGAGGTGGTCCCTTTTCCTAGGGGCACACCAATATGACATCGAGTACAAAGGAACTAAACAGCATGGGAATGCTGATGGATTGTCGCGCCTACCGTTGCCGACGGTGGAAGAAGCACCTGCAGTGGATCCAGTGGAGATATTCCTCTCGACCACAGTCGAATGTCTACCTGTGACGAATGCAAACATAGAAAAGGAAACACGAAATGACCCGACACTCTCCTGGGTCTATGATTTAACGGTGAAGGGATGGCCAGCACAGCGAACCACTGTTGCCAGCATTCTCGCTGAGAAGAGAACAGCTGTCAGTGTGCAGAGGAACCTTGATGTGTGGATCCAGAGTAGTAATTCCACCCAAATTGAAGGATAGAGTGCTCAATGAGCTTCATGAGGGTCATCTGGGAGGGGTAAAAATGAAGAACTTAGCCAGAGCGTTTGTGTGGTGGCCGGGAATCGATAGAGAAATCGAAGAGATGACCAAGAGCTGTACAGGATGCCAGAAGGTCCAAAACGCCCCACCACAAGCCTCTCTACATCCATGGGAGTGGCCCTCATCTCCATGGCAAAGGGTGCACATTGATTTTGCTGGTCCATTTATGGACTCGATGTTTTTAATTGCGGTGGATGCACATTCAAAGTGGCCAGAGGTAATAAAAATGTCCTCAACCACCACAGAAAAAACTATCACAGTCTTACGAACCATATTCGGCAGAAATGGGCTGCCTGAACAGATTTGCTCCGACAATGGACCACAGTTTGTGTCTGAAGAGTTCCGGAGGTTCTTAAAGAACAATGGTGTTAAGCATTACACATCCGCCCCATATCATCCAGCCACCAATGGATTGGCTGAGAGGTTCGTTCAAACATTCAAGAAGGCTATCAAGGCAATGTGTAATGAAGACATACCCCTACAACACAAGGTGGATAACTTCTTGTTTGCCTACCGGAATGCGACACATGCGGTTACCAACCAAACTCCAGCCATGATGTTCTTCAATCGAAGACTACGATGCCTCTTGGATTTGGTTAAGCCAAACATCAGAAGAGATGTGGAGAACAGGCAGTTTCAGAATATGAATGAAAGGCCGACCAGGAGTTTTAAGATAGGTCAGCCAGTTTTGGCCCGGGACTACCGCACAGAGAAATGGCAGCCAGGAACGATCTGTACACGGCAAGGACCTCTAATGTATACCGTGGACGTTGGAGAGAGCATTGTAAGACGCCATGCTGACCAGATTCTAGAGTCACTGGAAAACGTCAATTCCACACCACGATCCGATACACCTAGTGATGAAACCGAAGTACCAATTGCATCTACCGCAGAATCGGGAATATTGGAAGCAGACAAACCCAACAACGACGTTGATTCCGAATCAACTCTGCCAGAAGAACCTGATACCCCAAAGAGGCGTTATCCAGACAGAATCAGGAAGCCTCCTCAAAGACTGAACTTATAATTGCTTAACTTCAGCTAATGTATATGACAACTGTAATTGTAAATATGTTATTTAATTATTAATCGAATGTTATGTACTGTTTAGCTAAAAGGGGAGGAATTGTAGTGTATGTATTTTGCAGAAGGAACTATATTCTGCAGCCCCTGTATACTGCAGTACCAGTAGTGACCACCCCTGTATATAAGCCTGTGTAGTAATTTTGCATAGTTAGTTCCAGTTTGTCTCCACTCAGTAAAGACCTGTTATAACCAACTCCTGCAGTCCATGTCTCAATTACACATGGACATAATAGAGGTGTAGAGGGATTGTACATCCATGGTGAAAAGGAAGCGGTTGGGGCCAGGAAACTGGAAACTGTTAAAGTGGCGGAGGGCGTCCGAAGAGTCGCAGATGTAGGCGGGAAGAGACTGGACAAGGGGAGAAAAAATAGAGTCAAGATAGGAAGAGATAAGTTCCGTGGGGCAAGAACAGGCTGAAACGATTGGTCTACCAGGGCAGTCCTGTTTGTGGATCTTGGGAAGGAGGTAGAAGCGGGCTGTGCGGGGTTGGGGAACTATGAGGTTGGTGGCCGCAGGGAGGAAGATCTCCAGAGGAGATGAGGTCAGTGACAGTCTTGGAAACGGTAGTTTGATGTTCGGTAGTGGGGTCATGGTCCAGGTGGAGGTAGGAGGAGGTGTCAGAGAGTTGGCGTTCAGCTTCCGCTAGGTAGAGGTCAGTTCGCCAAACAACAACAGCACCACCCGGGTTTAATGACAATGTCAGGGTTGGAACTAAGAGAATGGAGTGCTGCAAGTTCAGAGGGAGGTAGGTTGGAGTGAGTGAGGGGGGCAGAGAAATGGAGATGGCTGATGTCACAGCGGCAGTTAGCGATGAAAAGATCTAGAGAGGGTAAGAGGCCAGGGGGAGGGGTCCAGGTAGAACAGGAATTCTGCAAGCGGGAGAAAGGGTCAGTCGTGCGGGGGGAAGACTCCTAGCCAAAGAAGTGGGCACGGAGACGAAGGCGGCGGAAAAAGAGCTCAACATCGTGCCGAGCTCGAAATTCATTGAGGTGGGGGCATAAGGGGATGAAGCTCAGGCCTTTGCTGAGGACTGATTGTTCAGGGTCAGAGTGTGGAAGGTCAGAGGGGATAGTGGAAACGCGGCAGGGGGTGAGATTGGGAGAAGGGGGGTCAGAGGAAAGTGAAGGGGAAGAAGGTTCCGGAGGGGCGTTGGTGTCCAAGAGTTGATGAAGCTTGCGATCCTTGACATCGGAAAGGAAGAAAAAAAGTTTTTTGTTGAAGCGTCGGATGAGTCGAAGGATGAAATGGAACTGTGGACCCGGACAGCTTTGAGATAGAGTGCGCCGGTGTTGCTGAAGAGAGAGGTCGAGAGTGTTCATGTGGCGCCGCATGGCGTTGAGCATGGATCTCAGGATGCGGCGAGAGCAGTAGTTCGAGGAACGATGAATATCTTGGAGATATTTGTAATCCTGGGTGGATTACAAATACTTAAAACCTACCTCTTTGACCAAGCTTTTGGTCACCTGTCCTAATATCTCCTTATGAGGCTCGGTGTCTGATTTTGTTTGATAATTGCTCCTGTGAAGTGCCTTGGGGCATTTTACTATGTTAAAGGTGCCATATAATCATGGTTGACCTTATCTGAGGAAGGGTGTTCTTGCCATGGAGGGAGTGCAGCGAAGATTCACCAGACTGATACCTGGGATGGCAAGAATGACGTATGAGGAGAGATTGGGTCGATTGGGCTTATACTCGCTGGAGTTTAGAAGAATGAGAGGGGATCTCAGTGAAACTTATAAAATTCTAACAGGACTAGACAGACTAGATGCAGGAAGGATGTTCCTGATGGTCGGGGAGTCCAGAACCAGGGGTCACAGCCTAAGGATAAAGGGTAAGCCATTTAGGAAAGAGATGAGGAGGAATTTCTTCACCCAGAGAGTGGTGAACCTGTGGAATTCTCTACCACAGAAGGCAGTGGAGGCCAATTCATTAAATATATTCAAGAAGGAGTTAGATATATTTCTTAAGGCTAAAGAGATCAAGGGATATGGAGAGAAAGCAGGGACAGGGTACTGAATTTGGATGATCAGCCATGATCTCATTGAATGGCGGAGCAGGCTCGAGGGGCCGAATGGCCTACTCCTGCTCCTATCTTCTATGTTTCTATGTATCTACATATAGACTGGCCAAACGAAATGAGCAAAAACACTGTTTAGGATGAATTCCTGGAGTGTGTACGAGATGGTTTTTTAGACCAGTACGTTGAGGAGCCAACTAGGGAACAGGCTATCCTAGATTGGGTATTGTGCAATGAGAAGGGGTTAATTAATAATCTTGTTGTGCGGGGCCCTTTAGGGAAGAGTGACCATAACATGATAGAATTCCTCATTAAAATGGAAAGTGAAGAAGTCCAATCCAAAACTAGGGTCCTAAATCTAAACAAAGGAAACTACGAAGGTATGAGGAGTGAGTTGGCTATGATAGATTGGGAAGCTTCATTAAAAGGCATGATGGTGGATAGGCAATGGCTAACATTTAAGGAACGAATGCATGAATTGCAACAGTTATACATTCCTTTCTGCCGCAAAAACACAAAAGGAAAAGCGGCCCAACCATGGCTCACAAAAGAAATTAAGAATAGTATTAGATCCAAAGAGGAGTAATATAAAGTTGCCAGAAAAAGTTGCAAGCCTGAGGATTGGGTGCAGTTTAGAGTTTAGCAAAAAGGGACCAAGAGATTGATTAAGATGGGAAAAATAGAGTATGAGAGTAAACTTGCAAGGAACATAAAAGCGGACTGTAAAATCTTCTACAAGTATGTAAAAAGAAAAAGATTAGTGAAGACAAATGTAGGTCCCTTACAGTCAGAAATGGGAGAATTTATAATGGGGAACAAGGAAATGGCTGAGCAATTAAACAAATACTTTGGTTCTGTCTTCACGGAAGAGGCCACAAATAACTTCCCAGAAATGCTAGGGAATCAAGGGTCTAGTGAGGAGGAGGAATTAAAGGAAATTAGTATTAGTAAAAAAATAGTGCTGGAGAAATTAATGGGATTGAAAGCTGATAAATCCCCAGGGCCTGATAATCTGCATCCCAGAGTACTAAAAGAGGTAGCCATGGAAATAGTGGATGCATTGGTTGTCATCTTCCAAAATTCTATAGATTATGGAACAGTTCCTGCAGATTGGAGGGTGGCAAATGTGACCCCGCTATTTAAAAAAGGAGGGAGAGAGAAAACAGGGAACTACAGACCGGTTAGCCTAACATCAGTAGTAGGGAAAATGCTAGAGCCTATTATAAAGGATGTGATAACAGGACACTTAGAAAATATCAACAGGATTGACAAAGTCAACATGGATTTATGAAAGAGAAATCGTGTTTGACAAACCTACTGGAGTTTTTTGAGGATGTAACTGGTAAAATAGATTTGGGAGAACCAGTAGATGTGTATTTGGATTTTCAGAAGGCCTTT
Source organism: Somniosus microcephalus (assembly GCF_052327205.1). Lineage (NCBI taxonomy): Eukaryota > Metazoa > Chordata > Chondrichthyes > Squaliformes > Somniosidae > Somniosus > Somniosus microcephalus. Next base: position 12,716,825 of record NC_140994.1, on the reverse strand, counting down.
GATAAAGTCACACATAAGAGGTGAGTGTGCAAAATTAAAGCACATGGGATTGGGGGTAATATACTGGCATGGATTGAAAATTGGTTAACAGACAGGAAACAGAGAGTAGGAATAAATGGGTCTTTTTCGGGGTGGCAGGCGGTAACTAGTGGGGTACCACAGGGATCAGTGCTTGGGCCCCAGCTACTCACAATATATATCAATGATTTGGGTGAGGGAACCAAATGTAATACAGTAATCCCTCCCCAACCGCGGGGGATACGTCCCTGAAAACCTCCGTGGTTAGTAAAACCGTGGTTGGCAAATACAGTATAAATGTTCAAATAACACAATAAAAAAGAATATAAAAGCAATAAAATCATGTTATTTACCTTCATCCTAAATTAAAAACCGCGTATATGCAAAATTCACTGCCGCTGTTGGCAAAAGTTGTTGCAGAGAGGAAACCGTGTATACTTGAAATCCGCGTATGGCAAAACTGCGGTTGGGGCGGGATTCTTGTATTTCCAAGTTTGCTGACGACACAAAGCTAGGTGGGATTGTGAGCTGTGAGGAGGATGCAAAGAGGCTTCAAGGCAATTTAGACAAGTTGAGTGAGTGGGCAAATACATGGCAGATGCAGTGTAACGCGGATAAATGTGAAGTTATCCACTTCGGTTGTAAAAACAGAAAGACCTGGAACTCGCTGCCGACGGAAGTGGTGGAAGCGGAGACAATCAATGTTTTCAAGGGGAGACTGGATAGGCACTTGAGGGAAATAAACCTGCAGGGCTACGGGGATAGAGCGGGGGAATGGGACTGACTGGATTGTTCTGCAGAGAGCCAGCGCAGACTCGATGGGCCGAATGGCCTCCTTCTGTGCCGTTATGACTCTACTCTATGATCACCTGTTTTTTAATGAATGACAAAATAGTTTGTAAATTTACCCAATAATTGATGTCTGCAGGCTATAGCGTTCAGTGAGTGGCCTCAAAGGTCAATCGTCTTCACTGAATGATATTGCAATAGTTTTCAGTTAGCACGCCACATGCAATAGACTTCCTTTAGTGATACAGTGATCAATGGCCTTCAGTCAGTGGGTATTAATCTTCAAGGAGCAAATGGTATGTTAGCCTTTATTGCTAGGGGATTGGAGTATAAGTGTAAGGAATTCTTTCTGCAAGTATATAGGGTTTTGGTGCGACCACACATGGAGCACTGTGCACAGTTTTGGTCTCCTTACCTAAGGAAGGATATACTTGCTTTGGTGCGGGTACAGCGATGGTTCACTAAATTGGGTGAGAGGGCTGTCCTATGATGAGAGATTAAACTCTCTGGAGTTTAAAAGAATGAGATGTGATCTCATTGAAACATATAAAATTCTTAGAGGGCTTCACAGGCTGGATGCTGAGAGGCTGTTTCCCCTGGCCGGAGAATCTAAAACTAGGATTCATAGTCTCAGGATAAGGGGTCGGCCATTTAGGACTGAGATGAGGAGAAATTTCTTCACTCAGAGGGTGGTGAATCTTTGGAATTCTCCACCCCAGAGGGCTGTGGAGGCTCAGTCATTGAGTATATTCAAGGCTGAGATCGATAGATTTTTGGACTCTAGGGGAATCAAGGGATATGGGGATCGGGCGGGAAAGTGGAGTTGAGATCGATGATCAGCCATAATCTTATTGAATGGCGGAACAGGCTCGAGGGGCCGAATGGCCGACTCCTGCTCCTAATTCTTATGTTCTTATAGGCAACAGTATAAGGAACATGGTCCTCATAGGCAAGGCTGTAAATAGAGGGAACATTCCTCCATGTAAAATGCATTTAATACAAATGAATCTTAACCAGGTAGTATAATTTCCCTGTTCAATGCATTTGTGATCAGTTCAGTAACCATGGGATCAGTTATTTGATCCGAAACACAGCTAATATTAAATGGAGGCCCACATCATGAATGCAAATATGGATAGTGAGACCATTCGAGTTTTATTGACAAACATCAAGATGAGTTTCAGTGACATGATCTGCCCAGACTCTTGTACGATAGCAAAATACTGCAGATGCTGGAAATCCGAAATAACAACAGACAATGCTGGAAAAACTCAGCAGGCCAGGCAACATCCGTGGAGAGAGAAATAGTGTCAACGTTTCAGGTCGAAACCCTTTGTCAAAGTTTTTCCAGCATTGTCTGTTGTTATTTCGGCCCAGACTCTGTTGCGCTGTGCCATATTTGTTGTAGGTTAGTTTTAATCTCAATGCTTGTCCACTTCTGCCACTCAGCATCAATACCAAGTCCTCCCCAGATACATCGGGCTGGATTTTGTCAATGGAGGCGGCTTGGAGGCGGGACTACTGCTTGTCGTGTCAATGTCCCGCCTCCATCCTCGCCTGACCATTCAGAGGGATTTTCCCCTGATTGAGCTTGTTAAGCCCGCCCTGCGGGCTCAGCAGGCCAATTAGGGAAGAAGTCACTGACAGAGCACGTCAACGTCAGACGTGCTATCTGTCAAGACTTCTTGAAAGAAGAAATGACAGCATTTGACAGCTCTGTGAAGCTCTGTGAAGCTGTCAAACACTGACATTCTCTTGAGTTTGATTCGTTTTTGTGGCGAGGACTGAAAAAACATTGTAAAAAAGTAGATTTCAGATGTCTGATGGATCGGAGGGTCCATCAGCCATTACCTGAAATTGACAAGGTGGATGTCCGCTCTCCCCATCCAGCACGGCTCAAGGCTATAGAAGTAAAAAAGGTAAGTGAACACTTTTTAAACTTATCACTCACCTTGCATACTTACCACTCCACACTTGCACCCATCACTCACCTCTACACCTTACTTCCAGGTGCCTCCGACCGTCGCAGACCTCCTCCACGTCTCCTCCAACTCGGCGGTTAAAAAGATTAAAAGCCTTTCCCACCTCCAGGAGACGGGACCCGAAGCTGCACATCTTCCCGCCTCCTGGCAAAAGGGCACGGAGGCGGGATGGGAGCGGGTTTGCTACCTGTAGTGTATGTGCTTTAAGTCAGAACTACTTTTTACAGCTCCTGTATACTGTAGTACCGGCAGTAACCACACCGGTATATAAGCTGTGCGCATGCCTCTGTACCCCAGTCTAGAGATTGCTCTCCTCCAGTAAAGACCTGTTATTTGTTATGTACAGCATCCGTGTAATTATTTATCCACTAAACCACGGATCTAACAGTGGCGACGAGTGTCGATGCGAATCTACCTGCAACATTAAACAAAAAAACCAAACAAAAAAAAATAGTCGAGTCCATGAACACGGGCGTCGACCGCGAGCAACCGCCCAGCAGTCAGGCAGAGATCCAACTTCACTGGGGAGGCTGTGGAGAGCCGGGCTTGGTTCCCCAGCCACAACGAGCAGTAAGAGACCGACGACAGGTCCAGAGCAGACCCTTCCCAAGCAGTGGCGGCTGGAGCCGACCGACGGCAGAGAGAGAGAGCCAGGCAGCGTCGACGGGGTAAGAAAGAGGGTGAAGAGAGCAGGGCGCAGCCGGGGGTTGATCACCGAGCGGCGTCGAGGAAAAATACTGCAAACCGGAGAGAGAGAGGGTAAGAAACAGCCGGGTTCTAGACTGAGCGGCGTCAACAAATATCAAGAGAAGAACGCGCAGAGCACAGCCAGGGATCACGGGCTGATCAGGGTCCGCGGGGCGAAGCAAGGGGAGGCGCCATTGAGCCGCGGAGAAGCAGGGAGAGCGCGGGAGGCACCATTGAGCCGCGGAGAAGAAGGAAGAGCGCGTGAGATGCCATTTTGCGAAGCCGCAGCGGAGAAGACGGGCGAGCGCGGGAAGGAAGGAAAGCGCGGGAGATGCCATTTTGTGCCAGCGGAGAAGAAGGGGAAGCGCGGGAGGCGCCATTGGGGATAATTAACGCACAACCAAGGATGCCGAAGAGTGGCAGTATCTCTACGTTCGACAATGAAGTCGAAGATTGGGCGACATATGTGGAACGTATTGAGGTGTACTGCAGGGCGAATGAAGTGCCAGATGCTAATAAAGCACTGGTTCTGTTAAATTCCATGGGTGCAAAAACTTATGGGTTACTGTGAAATCTAATAACCCCAGAGAAGCCGGTAAACAAGAATTTTGAAAGCATAGTAGAAATCCTACAGGACCACTTAAACCCCACACCGCTGCTGATAGCAGAACGATTTAAGTTCCATAAAAGGAAGCAACACAAAGACGAAAGCAATGCTGAGTACCTAATGGAACTGCGCAAGCTATCGAAATACTGCCAGTTTGGAGCGGGACTAGCAGACACGTTAAGGGACAAGTTTGTGTGTGGGCTACAAAGTGAAGGAACCCAGAAACGGCTTCTATCAGAAAAGGACCTTACGCTGGACAAAGCTTTCAATATGGCAGTATCACACGAAGCAGCCGCAAGGGGCACTGCAGAGATACAATGGAGACCGCAAGAATACGGCACCAACGAAATGACCTATGGAACAGGGAAGTGCTATCGCTGCGGCAGAACAACACATGACCAGAAAGATTGTTGGTTCAAGGACCAAGTGTGGGAAAGCAGGACACATAGCAAGAGTCTGCAGGTCTGGGAAGAAAACCAACAGTAAGAAATCTCCACAGGAGAAGTACAAAAAGGTACACCAGGTGATGGACAGTGGTTCAGACGAACAGAAAAGTGACACAGACTCCGGAAGCAAGGAGCTGGGTTGTCTGAAACTACATAATGTAACCGAAATGGAGGATCACCAGACTATCTGGGTTACACTCAAGATAGACGGAGTCCAAGTGGAAATGGAATTGGACAAGATCCCCTTGAAGCCTCTTCACATCCTCTTCACAACTGACACTGCCACCTAGCTTTGTATCATCAGCAAATTTGGAAATGTTACATTTAGTCCTCTCATCCAAATCATTGATATAGATTGTGAATAGCTGGGGCCCAAGCACCAACCCTTCTGGTACCCCACTAGTGACAGCCTGCCATCCTGAAAAAGACCTGTTTATCCCTACTCTTTGTTTTCTGTCTGTTAACCAATTCTCAAGCCATGCTAGTCCCCAATTCCATGTGCCCTAATTTTGTTCACCAACTTCTTGTGTGGGACCTTATCGAAGGCCTTCTGAAAATCCAAATACACCACATCTACCGGTTCCCCTTTGTCTAACCCACTAGTTACATCCTCAAAGAACTCCAATAGGTTTGTTAAACAGTATTTCCCTTTCATAAATCCATGTTGACTGCCCAATCTTACTATGAGTTTCTAAGTGCCCAGTTATTGCATCCTTTATAATAGATTCCAGTATTTTCTCTACTACTGATGTGAGGCTAACAGATCTGTAGTTCCCCGTTTTCTCTCTCCCTCCTTTCTTAAATAGCAGGGTTACATTTGCTATCCTCCAATCTGCAGGAACCGTTCCAGAATCTATAGAATTTTGGAAGATGACAACCAATGCGTCCACTATCTCAGTGGCCACCTCTTTCAAAACCCTAGGATGTAGGTCATCTGGTCCTTGGGATTTATCGACTTTTAGTCCCATTAATTTTGCTAGTACTGTTTTTTTACTAATAATAATTTCTTTAAGTTCCTCATTCTCGCCACACCCTTGGTTTTCTCGTATTTCTCTGAGGTTTTTTGTGTCTTCCTCCATGAAGGCAGAAACAAAGTATTTATTTAATTTCCATGCCATTTCCTCATTCCCCATTATAAATTCTCCCGTCTCTGACTGCAAAGGGCCTACATTTACCTTTGCCAGTCTTTTCCTTTTCACATATGTATAGAAGCTTTTACAATCCGTTTTTATATTTTTCGCTAGTTTGTGCTCATATTCCATTTTCCCTTTCTTTATCAATTTCTTGGTCCCCCGTTGCTAATTTCTAAAAAGATCCCAATCCTCAGGCTGACTGCTTTTTCTGGCAACTTTATAAGCTTCCTCCTTTGACTTAATACTAGCTTTAATTTCTTTTGTTAGCCATGGTTGGATCACTTTTCCTTTTGGGTTTTTATGCCCTAGAGGAATATATGTTTGTGAGGAGACAATGTTTCCACTTGTGGGGATTGCAAAATTAGGGGCCATAAATATAAGATAGGCACTAATAAATTCAACAAGAAATTCAAGATAAACATCTTTACCCAGAGAGTGGTGAGAATGTGGAACTCACTACCGCAGGGAGTGGTTGAGGTAAATGGTATAGATGCATTTAAGTGGAGGCTAGATAAACACATGAGCGAGAAGGGAATAGAGGGTTATGCTGATATGGTGAGATGAAGTAGGGTGGGAGGAGTTTCGTGTGGAGCATTAACACCAGCACGAACTTATTGGGCTGAATGGCCTGTTTCTGTGCTGTAAATTCGACGTAATTTTACGCCCTGATGGCAAGTTGAAAATCTACCTCAATTTGACACAGCACAATAGCCACCTTGTGACCTTTTGGAGTGAGATCGCCAATTTAGCACCAGGTTATTCTGAATTAGTGATAGTTTTGTGTTGGGGAGGTGGGGGTGGCGGGGGGGTGGGTGGGGGGGTGACACACATCTACTAGGAACTGGATTGGGATCGCAGCTGGCAATGTTTCACGAAGTTTTGCCGCCGGCTGATAGAGCGGACTTTCACCCGTCCCATCAGCCAGGGCTTGGTCTGAGCTCGGAGCCCAGGGCTCTAAACCACGGCCTACTGCCCCTGTTAAAGAATATAAGGGCAACCGTGCGAATTTGTAAACGTGTTAATCAAACACTTTAGACCATGGGACATTGAGACAATGGTCAGCAAAGCCAGACGATAATTTACCCACCTTGACACAGACTGATTAATGTGTGAGCACATTGTAAAACTGTCAGTCAACGACTGGTTAAATAAATCAAAGTTATGAAGAAAACTCAATAGAACATTGCAAACCCTGCTGCTGCACTGTAATTAATGGCTTTTTGATCCACATTCTGAAGCCTGCGCAGAAAGACTTATTTCAAACTGTAGACAAATGTGATTAGCATTACCTTGCTTTGGAGAGATAGTGGAGCTCCTTTCTTCTAAGTCTGCCCAGCCTGTCAAACAAAATATTCAGAGAGAGGAAGATACCTGTTTCGCCCAGTTCCTCTGCTCCACTTCTGCAAGGAAAGAAAGAGAAAAGAAGAAAGAAAGAAAGACTTACATTTATATAGCGCCTTTCACCACCTCAGGCTGTCGCAAAGCGCTTTACAGCCAATGAAGTACTTTTGAAGTCTAGTCACTGTTGTGATGTAGGAAACGCGGCAACTCTGTGATGATGACCAGATCATCTGTTTTTTTTAAACGATGTTGCTTTGAGGGATTAATATTGGCCCCAGGACACCGGGGAGAACTCCCCCTGCTCTTCTTCGGAATAGTGGCCGTGGGATATCTAACGTCCACCTGAGAGGGAAGATGGGGTTTAACGTCTCATCCGAAAGACGGCTCCTCCGACAGTGCAGCACTCCCGCAGCACTGCATTGGGAGTGTCAGCCTGGATTTTGTGCTCAATCTCTGGAGTGGGAAACTTGGAAACCAATTTACTGTAAAAGATGCCAAGGCACTAGTTCGAAGAAGAGCAGGGGAAATCTCCCAGTGTCCCGGCCAATATTATCCCTCAACCAACACCTACGACGGAGGATTTAATTTTCTTTCTTTTTCGGTTTTCCCAGTACTGTTCCAGGAGAAGGTCATGTGCTTTGGGGGATAGAACATTGTGGAAGGAATTCAAAGACAAAGGGAAAGAGCTGAGAAATTTAAAGTTCTTCCTTGTTTGCTGGGAGATCCCGTTTAACTCGATACAATAATTCGACATGACGATCAGAGCAGGATCACTCAATACTGTGTCACGTCCTCTGCCCCAGTTCGGAGATCCCGTGCACCCTTCAGTCATGTTTGGAATAGGTCACTGATGCTGGTAATTAAACACAATCCTCCATGACTTGTGATGTGGTTGAAGAGAGGGGGCTCACCATTTCATATGGGAAAATGCTTTAAAGGAAATAAAAACCATCCTTAAATGTGGTATTCCATTTTTCTGTAAGATACAGATTTATTGTTTAAAAAGCACTGGGACGGTATGTTTTAATCTTTGTTAAGATTAGGGTAGATAGAGAGAAACTATTTCCTCTGGTGGGGGGAGTCCAGAACTCCCCCCACCAGAGCCAGGCCGTTCAGGGGTGATGTCAGGAAGCACTTCTTCACACAAAGGGTAGTGGAAATCTGGAACTCTCTCCCCCAAAAAGCTGTTGAGGCTGGGTGGTCAATTGAAAATATCACAACTGAGATTGATAGATTTATGCTAGGCAAGGGTATTAAGGGGATATGGAACGAAGGCGGGTAAATGGAGTTAAGATACAGATCAGTCATGATCTAATTGAATGGTGGAATAGGCTCAAGGGGCTGAAAGGCCTCCCCCTGTTCCTATAATGTTGGGGGGAGTGGAGTGAGCGGATTGTTGAATCAGTTTGCGGTATATGTGAAGGGGTTAATTATTCTCTAACTGATAAACAATGGTGTAATGTATTATCACATGGTTGGTCACATGGTTTGTCACATGGCTTAGTATGAGCATGCACAGTTCACTCTGACCTAGCAAAGCAAGCACACGGACTGGCAACTCATCCGGTCTCTGTCCTTCATTTGCTCTACCCGCATATATTACATTTTGGTGACGAGGATCGGATCCCAAAGACATTTTTAGGGATCATGGAAGGACACAGTGTTCAACCCTCATGAGGAAAAGTTTAAGGTACACAGGGAGCATGCTGAGTCACTATTCAACGGGATCAGGACAATCATGGCCGCACCTACGGGATTCATCGGAATCCTCGGCCTGTGTGACCGAGCTCGCGAACCATTCAGTTCTTACATTGAGCGGATGGAGAATTTTTTTTTAAGGCCAATAACATTATTGAGTCCGAAGGTGCAGATGAGAATGTTCAAGCTCAAAATAAAGTAATTCGTGAACGGAAAAAAGCAATTTTTCTAAAGGAGATCGGGCCAGATGTCTACGGAACGTTGACAAACCTACTCGTGCCCGGGAAAGCGAAGGATGTGTCGTTTGAAGACATTGTCGAGAAACTCGAGGACCATTTCGACCCAAAGCTGTTAGAAATAGCAGAGAGCTATAAGTTTGGTACCAAAAACCAAAAACAAAGTGAAACCATCAGTGAGTACATTGTAGCTCTTAAAAACCTGTCTTTACATTGTAACTTCGACACATTGTTGGATCGTGCGTTGTGAGATAAGTTTGTGTGTGGACTGGTGGATGAGCGCACACAGTCCAAGTTACTGAACACTCTGAACCTAACGTTTCACATAGAATGCAAAATTGCCCTATCTATGGAGATGGTGTCTAAGAATGCTGGGGAGCTCCGTCCAACTCAAGTGACTGGTGCAGCTGAGGTCTACAGTCACAAAGCCCCCGCCGAACCTAAAGCTGTGAGACCGAGTCAAAAGCATGTTGGTGAGAGCAGCTCAGTGAATTGTTATCGCTGCGATGGAAATCACTCACCACAGTCCTGCCAATACAGAAATGTGAAGTGTTTTCACTGCCAGAAGCAAGGCCATATTTCAACAGCTTGCAGAGCTAGATCGAAAGCAGGAAGTTAGAACCATTCTAGTGGCAATGCAAAGCAGCGACAACAAAAGGGAGTAATTCACAATATTGAAGTGAACACGCCTGATGTTGAAGAACGAGGTATCTACAGTATCAAAGCCACCAGCGGCAACGCTAGCAGTCGTGAGAAAGACTTCCGTACAAAACTTTCGATCGACGAGTAATATATTGATATGTTTATTGACACGGCGGCGAACTGCTTTATCATGAGTAAGGACACATATGAGAGTAAGTTTAATCAAATACCACTTACAAAGAGTACAGTAGAATTAAAAACCTACTCTGGAGAAATCCTAGCGACATGTGGACAAATGGAATGTACAGTTCAGCACAATGGCCAGTCAGTAAAGCTGCCTATTATTGTAGCGAGCTACAACAACAGGCCAATTCTCATGGGCAAAGACTGGTTGAGAAAGTTAAAACTAGACTGGAAAAACATCTTCAGTGTAGATGCTTCAAAGAAGCGACTCGACACAATACTGAACAAGTATAAAAGCATGTTCTCCAACAGTTATGAGGGCATCACTGGATATGATGCGCATATCCGCATCAAGTCCAACATGAAGCCTGTCTATTGTAAGGCAAGGCTGGTCCCCTATGCATTGAAAAGTCAGGTGGAGGAAGAGCTAGAGAAACAGAGAGAACGGAGTACTAGTGAAAACTGACAAAAGTGAATGGGCTCCCCCAATTGTGGTAGTGCCCAAAGCAGACAAACTGTATGCTTGTGCGGTGACTACAAAGTTACTATCAGCCAAGCAGTTGACAATGAGCAGTGCCCATTACCTACATCACAAGATTTGTATGCAGCACTCTCTGGGTCAAAGGTTTTCTCCAAGCTTGACCTGTCGCACGCTTACGCTCAGTTGAATGTTGACAAAGAGAGTCAACAGTATCTCACTATCAACACACGCAAGGGACTGTACTCATACACCGAGCTGCTGTATGGTGTAAAGTCCTCCCCCAAAATCTTCCAGGTTACGATGGATAAGATTTTGCAAGGAGTTCCAAATTGCTTATGCAATCAAGACGATGTGCTGATCGCAACAAGCAGCGAGGAAGAAAATCTAGAAGTGTTAGATTTCGTGCTTCAAAGGTTGAATTCCCACAATGTCAAATTGAAAAGGAGCAAATGTGCTTTTGTGCAGCCCGAGGTTGTGTACCTTGGTCTGAAAGTTGATGCAAATGGCTCGCAACCAGTTGAAGAAAAGGTTGATGGTGGCATCAGTTCTCCAAAACCACAGAACGTGTCAGAGTTGAGATCTTTCCTTGGAATGGTCCAGTACTACGCACGTTTCTTACCTGAGTTAGCGACCATGTTAGCTCCATTGCATGAGCTCCTCAAGAAGGATGTCCAGTGGAAGTGGACAAAAGCGCAACAGGAAGCTTACTACGATGCTTGTAAGAGAAGTCTCTCTAGCGATGCTCTACTTGTGCACAACGACACAGAGCATGAGCTTAAGTTAGCATCAAGAATGCAACACTGGGCTGTGTTGTTGTCACAATATGACTACACGATTGAATATCACACTTCAAAGCAGAACACAACCGCAGATGCTTTGTGCAGGTTGCCACATGAGGACTCGTGTGTTGGGAGTGAAGGTGAGATTTTCACACTAAGTGCAGTTGACAAAGACTTTCCCGTGAATGCAACTGAGATTGCAGATGAGACTCAAAAGGACTCAGTACTGAAAAGAGAGTACGAAAACACCTTGAATGGATGGACTGATCAGTGTCTGGGCACAGAGTTGAAACCATTCCATAACCGTTGTACTGAATCGTTTCGTGAGCAAGGTTGTATCAAGTGGGGAAACAGAGTGGTGGTGAGAGAGAATTCTGGCCAAACTTCATACTGAACATCCAGGGATTGTCAGTATGAAATCAGTTGCAAAAAGCTTTGTTTACTGGCCTGGATTGGACAGTGATCTTGAATCACTTGTCAGCAAATGCAGCGTTTGCCAAAATTGCAGAAACAAACCACCCAAAACTCCACTACAATCCTGGTCATGGCCAAGTAGACCTTTTCAGAGAGTACATGTAGACTTCTAAAAGAAAGCAAATGATTATTTCCTGGTACTTGTAGATAGTCACTCAAAGTGGACTGAAGTGAAACACATGGGTTCAAATACTACAACCGAACGTGCCATAGATGAGTTGAGGTCTATCTTCGCATGTCAGGGCTTACCTGAAGAGCTTGTTCCTGACAATGGCGGAGCAGCCGAAAGGTCAGTCAGAATAGTGATAGAAGTTCTCAAAAAGCAAGTGTTGCAGGGTTGTTCGGGACTCAGCATGAAGCAATGTTTGGCAAATTTCTTGCTGGAGTACAGAACTACGCCGCACACTGCAACTGGATATACCCCAGCAGAACTCTTGATGAAGAGAAGATTGAGAACACGATTGAATCTTGTTCAACCAAATTTGGCCTCAAGTGTTGAAGAGAAACAGTTGAGTCAGAAACGTTATTATGACAGCAATCAGAAAGAACGCAGTTTCAAACAAAACGAGTGTCTTCGTGTTCTCAGTCCCCCTGTGATATACCTATCAATTCATCCAATGAAAAGCGACGAGTTAAGAAAGTAACTATAGGTTTTTATTGGCTAAATAACAGAGCCCACCCTCGTGGGTGATCGGATCCAACAAGGAGGAATACCAGCCAGTCGACCACCTTTATACCTGGGCAGGTAGGTGGAGCCATGGGCGGAGTCAGCAGTGGTCAGCCCAGGTATAACAGCGTGACAAGAGGCGACCTCGTGTAGTGATACAACAGTGTAAACAGTGATAACCATAGTGTAACGATATAACAGTGATAACCATAGTGTAACGATAGTGAACGATAAAAGTGGTTTACCACATTCACCCCTTGTTTAGATTTGAGTCCGGCGGGGTGAAGTGTACTACCAGTTCGGGTATGTCAGTCTGTCCGGAGGCCTCGTAAGCCTTTCTGATCGTCGCAGCAGCGGCGGCGGTGATGCAGTATCCGACGTTAATGCTGGTGTCTGCGTGGTCGGCGAAGGCTCGTGGGGTTCCGGCATGCCGTCTACCTGGGCTGGATCTGGGGGAGTGGTGGGGGTAATGGTGGTGTCTCAGGGCTGCCCGAGGGTGCAAGGTCTCGTAAGGAGACTGTGTCCTCCCGCCCATCTGGGTATGCCACATAGGCGTACTGGGGGTTGGCGTGCAGGAGGTCCACCCTCTCGACCAGGGGGTCCGTTTTATGGGCCCTCACGTGCTTTCGCAGCAAGACGGGCCCCGGAGAGGTCAGCCAAGTTGGTAGCGTGGTTCCCGTAGTCGACTTCCTGGGGAAAACAAACATTCGTTCATGGGGGGTGGCGTTAATGGCAGTGCAAAGCAGTGACCGGATGGAGTGCAGCGCTGCCGGGAGGACTTCCTGCCAGCGAGAGGTTGGGAGGCCCTTAGACCTTAAGGCTAAGAGAACGGCCTTCCAGACAGTCGCGTTCTCTCTTTCCACCTGGCCGTTCTCCCGGGGGTTGTAGCTGGTGGTCCTGCTTGCAGCAATACCTCTCGCTAGTAGGAACTGGCGAAGTTCCTCGCTCATGAAGGAGGAGCCCCGGTCGCTATGTATATAGTTCGGGAACCCGAACAAGGCGAAGAGGTCGTTCAGGCATCTGATGACCGTGGTACTGGTCATGTCTGGGCAGGGGAAGGCGAAGGGGAAACGGGAGTACTCATCAATAATGTTGAGGAAGTACACATTACGGTCAGAGGACGGGAGGGGCCCCATAAAATCGATGCTCAAGCGCTCGAAGGGGCGGGTGGCCTTGATCAGGCTTGCTCTGTCCGGCCTAAAGAAATGCGGTTTGCATTCGGCACAGGTTTGGCAGTTCCTGGTCATGGTCCTGACCTCCTCGATGGAGTAGGGCAGGTTGCGGGCCTTAATGAAGTGGTAAAGTCTGGTGACCCCGGGGTGGCAGAGGTCGTTGTGGAGGGTCTGCAGTCTATCACTTTGCACGCTGGTGCATGTACTTCGTGATAGAGCATCTGGGGGTTCGTTCAGTTTACCAGGCCGGTACAAGATCTCATAATCATAGGTGGAGAGCTCGATTCTCCACCTCAAGATCTTGTCGTTCTTGATTTTGCCCCTCAGCTTGTTATTAAACATAAAGGCGACCGAATGTTGGTCGGTGAGGAGGGTAAATCGTTTGCCTGCCAGGTAATGCCTCCAGCGTCGTACAGCCTCCACGATCGCCTGGGCCTCCTTCTCGACCGAAGAGTGTCAGATCTCGGGGCCCTGGAGGGTCCTTGAGAAGAAGGCCACTGGTCTCCCCTCCTGGTTAAGGGTTGCGGCCAGGGCGAAGTCGGATGCATCGCTCTCCACTTGGAAAGGGATAGACTCATCCACCGCGTGCATTGTGGCCTTAGCAATGTCTCCCTTAATGAGGGAGAAGGCTGCGCACGCTTCTGCCGTCAGGGGGAAGGAGGTGGACTTCATGAGGGGTCTGGCTTTGTCCGCATAATTGGGCACCCATTGGGCATAGTAGGCGAAGAGCCCCAGGGTTCTCCTCAGCGCCTTTGGACAGTGGGGGAGGGGAAGCTCCATGAGGGGGCGCATTCTTTCGGGGTCGGGGCCGATGGCTCCGTTCTCTACTACGCAGCCGAGGATGGCAAGGCGCGAGGTGTTAAACACACATTTCTCCTTATTGTAGGTGAGGTTCAGCCGCTGGGCCGTACGGAGGAACCTCTCCAGATTAGCATCGTGGTCCTGCCGGTCGCGGCCGCAGATGGTGACGTTATCTAGATAGGGGAACGTGGCTTGCAGCCCGTTCTGGTCAACCATCCGGTCCATCTCCCTTTGGAAGACCGAAACCCCGTTGGTGACGCCGAAGGGAACCCTCAGGAAGTGGTAGAGGCGGCCGTTCGCCTCGAAGGCTGTATACTGGCGGTCCTCAGGGCGGATAGGGAGTTGGTGATAGGCCGACTTAAGGTCGATGGTAGAGAATACGCGGTACTGTGCAATCTGATTGACCATATCAGATATGCGGGGAAGGGGGTATGCGTCCAGCTGGGTGTACCGGTTTATGGTTTGGCTGTAGTCGATGACTAGGCGGTTTTTATCGCCGGTCTTGACGACTACGACCTGAGCGCGCCAGGGGTTGTTGCTCCTTTCGATGATGCCCTCCTTCAGGAGGCGCTGCACTTCAGAGCTAATAAAAGCTCTGTCCCCGGCGCTGTACCGCCTGCTCTTGGTGGCGACGGGTTTACAGTCGCGGGTGAGGTTGGCGAACAGGGAGGGAGGCGGGACCCTGAGGGTGGATAGGCCGCAAGTGGTACGCGGTGGGCGGTTTAAAGGCTGCTGGTTGTCGACTGTGAGTGGGGGGAGGGGTCCACCGTATGCTAGAGCGACACTTTGAAGGTGGGATTGGAAATCCAGCCCTAGTAGGACGGCAGCGCAGAGTTGGGGCAGGACGAGAAGTTTAAAATTTTTATACTCCGTGCCCCTAACCGACAGGGTCACAACACAGTAGCCGCTGATGTCTGTAGAGTGGGACCTAGACGCCATCGAGACCCGGTTGCGCGTTGGCCGGACAGTGAGGGAGTAGTGGCTCACCGTGTCTGGATGGATGAAGCTCTCCGTGCTTCCGCTGTCGAACAGGCAGGTCGTGGCGTGGCCGTTTACTTCGATGCCCATCATGGACTTGGACAGGTGATGCGGGCGAGCTTGGTCCAGTGTGACGGAGGCTAGTGTATGGCTGAGCGAGCTGCTGTAGTCTGCGGGTGAGGCGGTGGTCGGGTCTGGAGGCGAGGTGGCGGTCGAGTGTGGTGGGTAAAATGGCGGCGCCCACGAGGTGGAGTAAAATGGCGGAGAAGATGGCTGCCCCCACAACTCACACGAGGGGATACTGGCATCTGTGGCCTTGATGAAAGATGGCCGCCCCCACAGCTCGCATGAGGCACTGCTGGTGTCTGTGGCTCTCCCTCTGCAGGCCTTAGCGAAGTGACCTTTCTTCTGGCAGCTGGAGCAAGTCGCGTTTCTCGCAGGGCAGCGCGACCTCGGGTGTTTCGCCTGGCCGCAGAAGAAGCAGCCGGCGGCCCGATCGCGGGGGTCCGATGTCGCAGCCGGTACCGGGGGTGGCGGTCCCGATCGGGTCCGGGACGCCGACGCTGAGGTAGGTCCCAGGGGCGGCGCTGGGAGGGGTATTGCGGTCGGGGTCGGTCCCGAGTCCCAGGGTCGCGAATTACAGTACCTGGAGTACGCCTCGAGGTCCCGATGGGCCACTTCTAGGGAGCGAGCGAGGGCTGCAGCTGTGTTCAGGTCGAGGTCCTTTGCTTCAAGCAGTCTTTGCCGTGAGTAGTCGGACCACAGGCCTTTCACGAAGGCATCGCGGATATTATCTTCAGTATTTTCTGCTGCCGTTACCGCTTTAAAGTCACAGTCCCTGCCGAGTGTTTGTGGCGCCCGTAAAAATTCATCTACAGACTCTCCTGGCTGTTGCGGGCGGGATCTTAGGAGATGTCTGGCATACATGGAATTTACCGGGCTCCGGTACTGTTGTTTCAGCAGGTTGATGGCGGCCTCGTATGTAGTAAGGTCCCAGATGAGTGCGAATACTTTAGGGCTCACTTGGGCGGTCAGAACTCTTAGCTTGGATCTCTGAGGCACGCCGGATTCTCCCAGGTAGGATTCGAAACAGCTCAGCCAGTGTTCGAAGTCGAGGGCTGAGTTTGCTGCCTGTGGGTTTAGATCCAGGTACGGTGGTCGGAGGGCTCGCAGCCAGGCCGGCTGCTGTGGCTGTTGTAGCTGGGCGTCTGACTGGTCGTTTGGCTGCTCCGTTGACTGGTCGTTTGGCTGCTCAGGTAATGACATTTTAAAATTTAGCCAATAAAATTGATATACCTATCAATTCATCCAATGAAAAGCGACGAGTTAAGAAAGTAACTATAGGTTTTTATTGGCTAAATAACAGAGCCCACCCTCGTGGGTGATCGGATCCAACAAGGAGGAATACCAGCCAGTCGACCACCTTTATACCTGGGCAGGTAGGTGGAGCCATGGGCGGAGTCAGCAGTGGTCAGCCCAGGTATAACAGCGTGACAAGAGGCGACCTCGTGTAGTGATACAACAGTGTAAACAGTGATAACCATAGTGTAACGATATAACAGTGATAACCATAGTGTAACGATAGTGAACGATAAAAGTGGTTTACCACACCCTGGAAAGTCCAGTTCACACAAGTGGGATGTAGGAACTGACATGAATCTTGTCATTCATGTGGAAATGACTTATGAAGTAATACTGGGCGGCCTGCTGGTGGCGCTGTCCAGGGAGAGTATAAATACTCGGGCATGGGCCCAGCTTGCTCAGGACATTCTTTAACAGGAACTAGTGAAGGACACAACTAGATCTCCATGTTGAAAAACAGTTGATTAAAGCTTTGTTTAATACTCAGGCCAAGTGCCGAGTAGTTTTCTTACGTCAGTGACCATAGTAGAGGTTGGTGGAACCAAGAGATATTTGGTTGAAATTGGTGACAACATCCAAAGTGTTCGTGTAGATCAGATGATCTCTGCTAGAGATGAACCAAGACGTGATCTTGAACCACTTGATCATGAACACATACCTGAGTTTGACGCCATTCAGACTTCAGTAACTGAAGTACCAGGTTCAAACAAATCTGAGAGAGAAACAGGATCATCTTTGAGTTCGGAACCAAAACAAAACAGCCCAAAAAATGGTTCAACACCAAAATCTTCTGTAAGGAGATCAGGAAGGCTCCGCAAACCTGTTATTAACCTGGATTTGTAGATCATTTAAAAATAAGCCAGGAGTTTTTGTTATGTGGTACATGTAATGCTGGGAAAGGTGGGACCATAGTTTTGTTGTATTTGAGAGGGGAAAGCAGTGTAATGTATTATCACATGGTTGGTCTTATGGTTTGGCACATGGCTTAGTATGAGCATGCTCAGTTCGCTCTGGCCTAGTAAAGCGAGCACATGGACTAGCAACTCGTGTCTCTGTCCTTCATTTGTTCTACCCACATATATTACAAATGGGATCAGGGGTCCTGGTGTATTTCACAGGGTTTATCTTACCCTTGAGGGCCACTGTGAGAGAGGAACAGTGCCGATCACTGTCAACGCAATGATCTCATGTGCAAACATCACGATTTCTTACGATGCAATGACATTTTTGCTATGAGCCGCATTGCCGCACCAAAGGGTAGAGGTTCCGTGGACCCCGTTTGAGGGAGGTGGAAGTATGACAGGGCAATAACTTCCTCTCTGGTGCTGACCCCACCCCAAAATCCCAAGGATGGGATCATTGAAATATCCAGGGCCTGGAGGAGGCAAAAGCCGGAGTGGAACAGCTTTGCTCCGAGTCGGCAACTCCCGAGATCCAAATCAAACCAAAGAAGAAAGGAGGTAAAAAAAAATTCTCAAAACTTTTCTTTCGGAAACTTGAGCTTCTCCAAAACTCGGCTGCCCGTGTCCTAGTTTCTATTAGTTTTTATGGGGGGATTGTCCTATGAGGAGAGATTGAGTAGACTAGGCCTATATTCCCTAGAGTTTAGAAGAATGAGAGGCGATCTCATAGATACATAGATACATAGAAGATAGGAGCAGGAGTAGGCCATTCGGCCCCTCGAGCCTGCTCCGCCATTCAATGAGATCATGGCTGATCATTCAAATTCAGTACCCTGTCCCTGCCTTTTCCCCATATCCCTTGATCCCTTTAGCCTTAAGAAATATATCCAACTCCTTCTTGAATATATTTAATGAACTGGCCTTCACCGCCCTCTGCGGCAGAGAATTCCACAGGTACACCACTCTCTGGGTGAAGAAATTCCTCCTCATCTCAGTCCTAAATGGCTTACCCCTTATCCTTAGACTATGACCCCTGGTTCTGGACTCCCTGGCCATCGGGAACATCCTTCCTGCATCTAGTCTGTCCAGGCCTGACAGAATTTTATAGGTTTCGATGAGATCCCCTCTCAATCTTCTAAACTCCATGAGTATAAGCCTAATCGACACAATCTCTCCTCATACGTCATTCCTGCCATCCCAGGTATCAGTCTGGTGAATCTTCGCTGCACTCCTTCCATGGCAAGAACATCCTTCCTCAGATAAGGCGACCAAAACTGCACACAATACTCAAGGTGCGGTCTCACCAAGGCCCTGTACAACTGCAGCAAGACATCCTTGTTCCTGTACTCGAACCCTCTTGCTACGAAGGCCAACATACCATTTGCCTTCTTAACCGTCTGCTGCACCTGCATGCTTACCTTCAGCGACTGGTGCACAAGAACACCCAGGTCTCTTTGCACTTCCCCTTTTCCCAATCTATTGCCATTCAAATAATAATTTGCCTTCCTGTTTTTGCCACCAAAGTGGATAACCTCGCATTTATCCACATTATAGTGCATTTGCCATGTTTCTGCCCAATCACCCAACCTGCCCAAATCATACTGGAGTTTCACGACATCCTCCTCACAGCATACTCTCCCACCCAGCTTTGTGTCGTCTGCAAATTTGGAGATACTCCATCCAATTCCCTCGTCCAGATCATTAATATATATTGTGAACAGCTGGGGTCCTAGGACCGATCCTTGCGGTACCCCACTAGTCACTGCCTGCCACTCGGAAAACGACTCGTTTATTCCAACTCTTTGCTTTCTATCTGCCAACCAGTTCTCTATCCAAGTCAATAACTTGCCCCCAATCCCATGTGCCTTAATTTTGCACGCTAATCTCTTATGCGGGACCTTATCGAAAGCCTTCTGAAAGTCCAAATACACCACATCCACTGGTTCTCCCTTATCTATTTTACCAGTTACATCCTCAAAAAATTCCGGTAGATTAGTCAAGCACGATTTACCTTTTGTAAATCCATGTTGACTTTGTCCGATCCTATCACTGTTCTCCAAGTGCTCTGCTATTACATCTTTTATAATGGACTCTAGCATTTTCCCCACTACCGATGTCAGGCTTACCGATCTACAATTCCCCGTTTTCTCTCTACCACCTTTTTTGAATAGTGGGGTAACATTAGCTACCCTCCAATCCATGGGTACTGTTCCAGAGTCTATAGAATTTTGGAAAATGACCAGCAATGCATCTACTATTTCTAGGGCCACTTCCTTAAGTACCCTAGGATGTAGATTATCAGGCCCTTCGGGATTTATCAGCCTTCAATCCCATCAATTTCCCGAACACCATTTCCCTACAAATACTGATTTCTTTCAGTTCCTCCCTCTCATTAGACCCTATGTTCCCCGACATCTCTGGGAGGTTATTTGTGTCCTCCTTTTGTGAAGACAGAACCAAAGTATGAATTTAATTGGTCTGCCATTTCTTTGTTCCCCATTATAAATTCCCCTGATTCTGACTGCAAGGGACCTACGCTTGACTTCACCAATCTTTTTCTCTTCACATATCTATAAAAGCTTTTACAGTCAGTTTTTACCAGTAGTCCCGCCTCCATGCCCGCCTCCTCGGTGCTTGGAAAATCCAACCCGAGATATCTGCGCTCTTTCAGTTCTGGCCTCTTGAACATCCCTGATTTCCTTCGCTCCACCATTAGTGGCCGTGCCTTCTGTTGCCTCAGCCCTAAGCTCTGGAATTCCCTCCCTAAACCTCTCCGCCTCTCTACCTCTCTTTCCTCTTTTAAGACGCTCCTTAAAACCTGCCTCTTTGGCCAGGCTTTTGGTCACCTGCCCTAATATCTCCTTATGTGGGATGGCCTCACCATGGCCAGATTTAGTTAACTTTATGCTGTACACCCTGGCTGCCACATGATGCACCAGGTTGGCTCCACCCCACACCAACAGCATAAAGCATCCCTACAATGCCCAAGCCATTCCTTTCACACTCATCACCATTGCGGGGGTAACATTATGTCTCACCATTCACTGCAGCTCATTAAGCCACTTCCAAAGGTTCACACAAATATGTCGAAGACCAGAAAGTGTTGAAAATAAAGATTTCAATGTTTGACAGCACATTAACAGAAACTTTACATAAACATGGGATAAAACACCCAAGTGGCTTCCCTTGTGTGTTGTTAGTTGGTATGATTGAACTAGAATGAGGGTGAGTGTGAGGGGTGGCTAGTGAAATGGGGAAGTGATAATGTAGATAGAGAGGGATGGGTGGAGGTGCAAGGTAAGTTGGTGTGAGTAAGGATGTGCAGGAGTAGGGTAGGGAATGTAGAGTGATGGGGATGTGATGAGAGGCACAGCAGGAGGAGGTTGAGTGTGGCTTTGTACTAACGTTTCCTGATCTACTGAGATCATTGAAACATTTGCGGCACTGCACCCAGGTCCTCCTGACCACATCCCTGCTTGTGCAACATGCAACCTCCTGTGCAACCTGCAACCAGGCTGTCTTGGTCTCCTGGGGAGGTGTCTTCCGCCCATCGGAAGGGAAGAGGACCTCCCTGCGTGCTGTGACTCCCTCCATGAGCATATGGAGGGAGCCATGGGAGAACCTGGGTGCAGCCCTCTGCCTCTGTGCAGTCATTGTCAGTGTTCACAGCACTTCAATGCTGTAGCGCACTGATAGCTCTATGTTAGATTAAACTTCAAATCTAATGTGGCCATGGTCCCTTCAAATATCCCGGCTGAAAACGCGTCATGAATGACATCACCAGACCCGCTCCATCTCATTGGGCCGGGTAACGCGCTCGGCGGGCTTAATAGCCCTATTAAGGTAAGTTCATTTTCAACAGTGGGATGGAGCCAGCAGCGGGGTCACGACCCACCACGGACACCGCCCGCACCGGATCCGCCCAGGTAGGCAAAATTCCAGCCACAGGCCAGACCGGGTAAGGACAGCAGATTTCCTTCCCTAAAGGACATTAGTGAACCAGATGGGTTTTTATGACCATCCGACAGCTTCACGGTCAATTTACTGATCCACATTCTTTTTCTAAACTGAATTCAAATTCTTAAATGGCCAGGGTGGGATTCGAACTCTCTGTTTGTCACTGGATTACTAGTCCAGTAACATAACCGCTACCCTACCGTGCCCAGTGCAGTGCGCCACAGGTGCGGAGGGCTGGGAGGCAGTAGGTGGCCATTGGTGGGCACATTGTGAACATCACTGGCCCACAGGATGGCTTCACAGCAGTGCTTGGCCTGGGTTAAACTTAGACGCAAAGCCGTGCTTGTCCAATTGACCAGGCTCCCTCTAGACCTACTTCAAACAATTCCGGAGATTCTCATCCCCTGAACTCCTGTGCTGTTTGGACGTTGTACATTTATTTTGGAAAACAATCTGACAGCGATCTCGTCGCAAGGGAATGAAAAGGAAAATAAGTTTCCATTCACACAAAACAGAAATTCAAGAATTTACGTACTGCAGTCCCCAAAACTGGTGGGTTTGGTAAAACCTGAAACAATAATTCCAAGTATGTTGACAGAAAGTGACCGATGACCAGGCAGTTGTATTCTTTTTAATCGCAAGTTATTTTTAAATTTTCTCCTCTTTTTTTCTCTTTCAGTTGCTGGGACTGATGTCAGGAAATTCTTCCTCACACAACGGGGTAGTTTGTGACTTTGTGCGATAGTGATAGCCCAGACCGGGAGAGGTGTGAAACGGGGGCTGCCGACTCGCTATCACCTGTTTGTGCACAATGGCGCAAAGTCAAGATCTACCTCCCCAAAGAGCGAGCGACAAATGGAATGGAATCCCAGCTAGAATAGTACGGGTCAAAACCCCAGAAGCATTCAAGGGACAATTGGATGCTGCGATGAAGAGGGTTGTAGGGTGATTTTTTTATTCGTTTAAGGGATGTGGGCATCGCTGGCAAGGCCAGCGTTTATTGCCCATCCCTAATTGCCCTTGAGAAGGTGGTAGTGAGCCACCTTCTTGAACTGCTGCAGTCCGTGTGGTGAAGGCACTCCCACAGTGCTGTTAGGGAGGGAGTTCCAGGAATTTGACCCAGCGACGATGAAGGATTGGCGATATACTTCTAAGTCAGGATGGTGTGTGACTTGGAGGGGAACTTGGAGGTGGTGGTGTTCCCATGCGCCTGCTGCCCTTGTCCTTCTAGGTGGTACAGGTGGCGGGTTTGGGATGTGCTGCCGAAGAAGCCTTGGCGAGTTGCTGCAGTGCATCTTGTAGATGGTACACTCTCTTCGTCTTCTTAGGAAGTCCCTCGGAACCGAGGATGACTTGCTTTCACACTAAAAATGTATTCTCAGGTGACTGATGAGTCCAATGCGGGACCTACAGTGGGGCAATCGGTGGTTGAAGGGGCAGGTGTGGGTGGGGTGCATGGGTTGACATGCGCTCCTTCCGCTGCGTGCGCTTGGCTTCCGCTTGCTCCCGGCGAAGAGACTCGAGGTGTTCGGTGCCTTCCCAGATGCTTCTCCTCCACTTTGTGCGGTCTTGGGCCAGGGATTCCCAGGTGTCGGTGGGGATGTTGCACTTTTTCAAGGAGGTTTTGAGGATGTCCTTGAAGCGTTTCCTCTGCCCAGCTGGGGCTCTCTTGCCGTGTCGGAGCTCCGAGTAGAGCGCTTGCTTTGGGAGTCTCGTATTGGGCATGCGGACTGTGAAAGAATAAGCCATATTACCTATTTAGAAAAATACACTATCCTATGAAAGAACTCTGGCTATTGAGATAAGACAGTTGTTGACCCTGAATAAATGACCTTATTGAAACAGAAGGTGCATGGCTCCGACAGGCTTCGTCATGGATTTTGATAATCGGGGAGCAGTACTGTGTGGTGGGGTTTGGTAGAGGACCTTTGTCTTACGGATGTTTAGTGTAAGGCCCATGCTCTCGTATGCTTCAGTGAAGGTGTTGATGATGGTTTGGAGTTCGATCTCAGAGTGTGCGCAGACGCAAGTGTCATCTGCATACTGTAATTTGATGACAGAGGATGGAACGACCTTGGATCTGGACTGGAGGCGACGGAGGTTGAACAGTTTCCCGTTAGTTCTGTAAATTAGCTCCACTCCAGCGCGGAGCTTACTGAGGGTGAGATGGAGCATTGCAGCCAGGAAGATCGAGAAGAGCGTTGGTGCGATGACACAGCCTTGCTTGACCCTGGTCCGTACGTGAATTGGGTCTGTGGTGGATCCGTTGGTCAGGATCACGGCTTGCATGTCATCGTGAAGCAGGCGGAGGATGGTGACAAACTTTTGAGGGCAGCCGAATTTGAGGAGGACACTCCATAATCCCTCACGGTTGATGGTGTCGAAGGCCTTTGTGAGGTCAAAGAAGGCCATGTACAGCGGTTGGTGCTGTTCCCTGCATTTCTCTTGTAGTTGACGCGCGGTGAAGATCATGTCCATTGTGCCCCTTAGTGGGCGGAATCCGCATTGCAACTCTGGGAGGAGCTCTTCGGCCACTGGGAGAAGGCGATTGAGGAGGATTCTTGCGATGACTTTCCCTGTGGCAGACAGCAGGGAGACTCCTCTGTAATTACCGCAATCGGACTTGTCACCTTTCTTGAAGATGGTCACAATTACGGCATCTCTGAGATCCCCTGGCATGCTCTCCTCCTTCCAGATAAGAGAAATGAGTTCATGAATTCGCGCCAGTAGTGCTTCTTTGCCATGTTTTAGCGCCTCGGCGGGGATTCCATCTGCTCCTGAGGCCTTGTTGTTCTTCAGTTGTCAGATGGCCTTTTCAACCTCAGCCCTCAGGCCGGGCTGGGGTTGAACTGAGGTGGTGGCGGGTTGCATGCTGCGGGATGGAGTTGAGGGCACTCGCATCGAAGACACAGCCTTGGTTAAGAAGATCTTCGAAGTGCTCCTTCCAGCGGGTACTGACTGCCTCTCTGTCCTTTATGAGTACCTCTCCCTTCTTGGCCTGCAGTGGGGTAGGACCTTGGGTGCTTGGGCCATAGGTGGTCTTGACTGCGCACATTGTGGTTATCGGCTAGCTGCTGGATCTCCTGCGCTTTCTCCACCCACCATCTGTTCTTTAGGTCGCGAGTTTTTTGTTGGACCTCGGCCTTCAGGCTCCTGTAGAGCTGCTTTCTTGCTCTCGAGTTGTGTTGCTGTTTCCAGATCAGGAATGCCTTGCGCTTGCGGCTTATTAGCTCCTGGATCGCCTGGTCATTCTCGTCGAACCAGCCTTGGTGTTTCCTGGTCGAGTGACCGAGCGTCTCTTCACAGGTGCTGATTATGGAGGCCTTGAATGCAGCCCAGGTGCTGTGGGCACTCTGTGTCTCCGAATCACTGGGAGTCGCCAGGTTGGTTGTAAGGTGCAAGTTGAATAGGGCTTTCTAAGCGGGGTGTTTGAGTGCTCCAACGTTGATTTTCCTGCGGCATTGCTTCTGTTGCCGCCGCTGTTTTGGGGCTACGTTGATGGAGATGACAGAGCGGATTAGGCGGTGGTCTGTCCAGCAGTCATCAGCTCCTGTCATGGTGCAGGTGATGCAGATGTCCTTGCAGTCCACACGTCCTTGATGGTACATGCTGCAGCCACGGTACACCGGTGATGGAGGGAGTGAATGTTTAAGGTGGTGGACGGGGTGCCAATCAAGCGGGCTGCTTTGTCCTGGATGGTGTTGAGCTTCTTGAGTGTTGTTGGAGATGCTCTCATCCAGGCCAGTGGAGAGTATTCAATCACACTCCCGACTTGTGCCTTGTCGATGGTGGAAAGGCTTTGGGGAGTCAGGAGGTGAGACACTCGTCACAGAATACCCAGCCTCTGACCTGCTCTTGTTGCCACAGTATTTATATGGCTGGTCCAGTTAAGTTTCTGGTCAATGGTGACCCCCAGGATGTTGATGGTGGGGGATTCAGCGATGGTAATTGTGGTGTATGTGCCTTTAAGAGCCCCAGGTGTGCGTAATGCCGGTAATTGCCACTTGGGCTATATAAGCCTGTGTATTGTGTATATCCTTTAGAAACCCCCCCCAGAATTTGCTTAGTAAATACCTATGAACCAACTCCTGTCTTCAGTGTCTTTATCTACACACGGACACTACAGTGGCGACGAAGTGGAAACGGACTTACCGGCAATTCGGCAGCACCTCAAGGGCATCGATTCCTCCGGCGTCCAGAAGACTCAAGGAAGTGAGAGAAGCTGTGGTTTCACCAGCTGGCCAAGCTGGTGGCAGGTACTGCGCTAATCCTTCCTGGGCGTCAGGCTGGGGCTCCAGCGGCGGGCTCTACAGCTGAGACAGGCAGCAAAATCGGAGGCAAGCAATAACGAACTGGGAGGGAGCACTCGGGAGACGGCCGGCGCGGCAAGCAGGTCAGCGTTCAGACCTCCGGCAGGAACGAGTCTCCAACAGTAAATTAAAAAACATAAAGAGAACGGGAACCGCAGTAAACAGCGTTGTTATCGGCAGCAGCGGCGGGAAAGCGCGGGAAGCGCCATATCTTGCTACAGAAAAGAAGAAAAAAAAAAGTGCGGGAAGCGCCATATCTTTTCTGAAATGCCTAAGTCTGGCAATATTGATGCTTTTGATAGCAATACAGAGCCTAATTTTGGCAATATTGATGTTTTTGATAACAAGATAGAGGATTGGACCACATATGTGGAAAGAGTGGAGGTATATTGCACCGCAAATGGAATAGAAGATGAAAAAAAAGCTTCAGTGGTTCTGGATCTAATGGGCGCAAAGACATACAAGCTGTTACGAAACTTAATCGCTCCAGCCGAACCGATGGACAAGAATTTTGAGGAGATTGTTGATACCCTACACTGCCAATTCGAGGCAGGACTGGCAGATTCTCTGCGAGACAAATTCATCTGCGATCCCCTAAGTGTAGAAACACAAAAAAAGGTATCTTCTGAAAAAGATTTAACACTGGACAAGGCTTTCAGTGCAATAGGAGCTGCAAATATACAGCAAAGGCCACAGGACTTCGGCACCCATGAAATGACACGGGGTTTCGAGAGACGTTATCGCTGCGGCAGATCCACCCATGACCAGAGGGACTGCTGGTTCAAGGAAAAAGCATGCAGGCGATGCGGAAAGATGGGACACATTCCACGTGTGTGCCGATCTGAAAATAAAAAATCCACTAACGGGAAAAGAATCAATAAGGAAAAGCACAGAAAGGTACAAATGATGACGGACAGTAGCTCCGAAGACCAGAAGAGCGATAGCGACTCCGGGAACAAGAGACTAAGCTCTCTCAAATTACATAATGTAATTGCCAAAGAAGATTACCAGACCATTTGGGTTACCCTCATAATAGCAGGGTCCCCAGTTAAAATGGAGCTAGATACAGGATCAGCTCTGACCGTCATAAATCGACGGGATTACGAGCGGCTATTTCCGCATATACCTTTAAAAGACACATCCATTATCTTGAAAACATATACGGGGCAGAAAGTATACCCCAAGGGAAAAATAAGGGTGCCCGTTGTATACAACGGCAAGGAGATACAGAAGTTGTATTTATACGTTCTACAAGATGGTGGTCCACCGCTGTTGGGACGTGAATGGATCAGAAAAATACGTTTAGACTGGCACTCCATTCAGGCACTGACGGTGACCAGTAAGGAAAAAAATGATGATGACGTCATACCTGAACGATTAAAAGACATCTTGGCCAACGCCAAGGAAGTGTTTCAAGAGAAACTAGGAACCTTGAAAGGCATCACCGCCTCAATAAAAGTGGAAGATGCAGCAATTCCCAAGTTTTTAAGGCAAGACCGGTGCCATACGCAATTCGTCCAGCAGTCGAGGCAGAGCTGGAGAATTTGGAAAAGGCAGGCGTATTATCTAAAATAGATTGGAGCGAATGGGCAACACCCATCGTCCCAGTCATGAAGAAAGCATTGAAGGGTGATGGATCTGAAGAACAGAGAAAAATTCGCACCTGTGGAGACTTCAAGGTGACTGTAAACCCGGTCCTTCACACGGTACAGTATCCTCTTCCGAGGATAGAAGATATTTTCGCCTCACTATCCGGAGGGAAACGTTTCACCAAAATTGACTTGGCACAGGCATATCTGCAGATGGAGGTTGAAGAGGCCTCTAAAAAATATCTCACGATAAATACACACAAAGGTCTGTACCAGTACAATCGACTGGTTTTCGGAATAGCATCCGCTCCAGCTATCTGGCAAAGAGCTATGGAGCAAGTCCTCCAAGGGATTCCGGGGACTCAATGCTACCTAGACGACATCCTTGTAACAGGAGAAAATGACAACGAGCACCTTGCCAATTTAGAGCAGGTGCTCACTAGGCTGAGAGAACGGGGCCTACGAGCAAATCGCCCCAAGTGCGAATTTTTCCAAAATCAAATATCATATTGTGGCCACATAATAAATAAGGAAGGGTTGCATAAGTCACCTGAAAAAATTGAGGCGGTCATAAAAGCCCCAGCACCTGAAAATGTTTCACAATTAAGGTCGTTCCTGGGATTAATAAATTACTATCATAAATTTTTACCGAACTTATCAACTCTTCTACACCCTCTTAATGAACTGCTACAAACAGGAGTAATTTGGAAATGGAATGAAGACTGCAAAAATGCCTTCCATAAATGCAAAGACTTAATCACATCCAAAGAAGTTTTGGCTCATTACAACCCATCACTGCCAATCAGACTGGTGTGCGATGCATCCCCTTACGGCATAGGAGCAGTATTATCGCATAAATTCCCTGATGGCTCGGAACGGCCGATAGCTTTTGCGTCACGCTCATTGAACTCAGCTGAGCGTAACTATGCCCAAATCGACAGGGAAGCACTCAGCCTGGTATGGGGAGTAAAGAAATTCAACCATTACCTACACGGACAAAAATTTACCTTGTTGACTGACCATCAACCCTTCATCTCCATATTCAACCCTAAAAAGGGTGTTCCCATTATGACAGCACAAAGGCTACAGCAGTGGTCTCTTTTTCTAGGGGCACACCAATACAACATAGAATACAAAGGTTCAAAACAGCATGGGAATGCTGATGGTTTATCGTGCCTACCGTTGCCAACGGTAGAAGAGGCACCTACAGTAGACCCAATGGAGATGTTCCACTCTACCATAGTAGAATGTCTACCAGTAACAAATTCTGCCATTGAAAGTGAAACGAGAAATGACCCGACTCTTTCACGGGTCTACGATTTAACAGTGAAGGGATGGCCAGCACATGGCGAACCACTGTTGCCAGCATTCTCGCAAAGAAGAGAACAGCTGTCAGTGTGCCGAGGAACCTTGATGTGTGGATCCAGAGTGGTGATTCCACCCAAACTCCAGGATAAAGTGCTAAAGGAGCTTCACGAGGGGCATCTGGGTGGAGTGAAAATGAAGAACCTAGCCAGGGCGTTTGTATAGTGGCCAGGTATTGATGGAGACATCGAAGAAATGACCAAGAGCTGCCTAGGATGCCAGAAGGTCCAAAACGCTCCACCACAAGCCCCTCTACATCCATGGGAGTGGCCCTCATCTCCCTGGCAAAGGGTACACATCGACTTTGCTGGTCCATTTATGGACTCAATGTTCTTAATCGCGGTTGATGCACACTCCAAATGGCTGGAGGTAATAAAGATGTCCTCCACCACCATGGCAAAAACCATCACAGTATTAAGGACCATATTTGCCAGGAATGGGCTGCCGGAACAGATCTGTTCTGATAATGGACCGCAATTTGTGTCCGAAGAATTCAGAAAGTTCTTAAAAAACAATGGGGTTAAGCACTACACGTCCGCCCCATACCATCCCGCCACCAATGGATTGGCTGAAAGGTTTGTCCAGACCTTCAAGAAGGCCATAAAGGCCATGGGTAATGAAGACATAAAACTTCAGCACAAGGTGGATAACTTTTTATTCGCATACAGGAATGCAACACATATGGTTACCAACCAAACTCCCGCCATGATGTTCTTCAATAGAAGCCTAAGAAGCCGGCTGGATTTGGTCAAGCCCAACATCAGAAGGGACGTGGAGAACCGGCAGTTTCAAGGCATGAATGAAAGGCCAACTAGAACCTTCCAGATAGGTCAACAAGTTTTGGCCCGGGACTACCGTACCGAGAAATGGCAGCCTGGAACTATCTGCACACGACTAGGACCACTGATGTATACCGTGGACATCGGAGAAAGCATAATAAGGCGCCATGCTGACCAAATCATAAAGTCATCCGAAAAGGGACAACCTACACCACCACTCTATACATCTAACGATGAAGTAGAGATACCCATATCTACCTCCGATCCGGTGATACTGGAACCCGATGAACCCGACACTGGCATTCAAGCCGAATCAGCCTTGCCAGAAGAACCTACTACACCACCAGAAACTACTACACCCCCGAAGCGTTATCCGGACCGAGTCAGGAAGCCTCCTGAGAGACTAACTTATAATTAATTAATTACAGCAATGTATATTATTTTGCATATAACATGTAATTAATAATTACTTAAAATATGATGTACTGGTTAGCTAAAAGGGGAGGAATTGTGGTGTATGTGCCTTTAAGAGCCCCAGGTGTGCGTAATGCCGGTAATTGCCACTTGGGCTATATAAGCCTGTGTATTATGTATATCCTTTAGAAACCCCCCCGACTTTGCTTAGTAAATACCTATGAACCAACTCCTGTCTTCAGTGTCTTTATCAACACATGGACACTACAGTAATGCCGTTGAATGTCAAGGGGAGGTGGTTAGACTCTCGCTTGTTGGAGATAGTCATTGCCTGGCGCTTCTGTGGCGCGAATGTTACCTACCACTCATCAGCCCAAGCCTGAACGTCATCCCGGTCTTGTTGAATGCGGGCATGGACTGCTTCATTATCGGAGGAATTGTGAATGGCGCTGAACACTGTGCAGTCATCGGCGAACATCCCCACTTCTGATTCTGGATGGATAGTAGAGGCCAAGTAGCCTTCCCCTTCGCAATCATCTTGTGACCTCGGTTGAGATGGAAAATAAGCAACCTACCAAATGCGTCTCCACGACCAACTCCCGTGAGCTAACACCTGATGGAAAAATACCTCAGGGGTTGCGGCAAGGCAACTTTCTTCACCCCAAAGGCTCAGTTGGTAAATGTAAGGCTTAGCGTGATTCTGAGTCACATATAGACAGGGAAGGTCCTAGGTCCAACCCCTGGCATGTCCTGAGTTGGGTAAATAACATAAGAACATAAGAAATAGGAGCAGCAGTCGGTCACTTGGCCCCTCGAGCCTGCTCCGCCATTCAATAAGATCATGGCTGATCTTGGGCTCAAAGCCACTTCCCTGCCCGCTCCCCATAACCCTTCACTCCCTTATCTTGCAAAACTCTGTCTATCTCCACCTTAAATGTATTTAATGACCCAGCCTCCACGGCTCTCTGGGGCAGAGAATTCCACAGATTTACGACCCTCTGAGAGAAGAAATTCCTCCTCATCTCATCAGTTCTAAAAGGGCGACCCTTTATTCTGAAACTGTGCCCCCGAGTTCTAGATTTCCCCACGAGGGGAAACACCCTCTCTGCATCTACCTTGTCGAGCCCCCTCAGTATCTTATATGTTTCAATAAGATCACCTCTCATTCTTCTAAATTCCAATGAGTATAGGCCCAACCTGCTCAACCTTTCTTCATAGTCAACTCCCTCATCTCTGGAATTAACCGTGTGAATCGTCTCTGAGCTGTAAGAGCCACTTGCGTGTAGTTGCACCTTGACACAGCAGGAAGCGACATCTTTGAAGTACCTTCAAAGTTTAGTACAGTTCCTGCGAGGCTATAGAGGCAAGCCACAAAGGTGAATCCGGAGATCAGGAGTTTAAGTTGCGAGGAAAGGTTCGGGGAAGTTGGTCGTCTTTACTTTGGAAGCAAAGTGGATTTCGAAGTGACTTTGTTGAAATTTTGTGAAGGGAATTGGCAAGATTGAGCCGGGCAAATTGTTCACAGTGGAGCAGGTTAAACCCCAGGGACTCTGGTTAAAGATGATGAAGATAGGAGCGAGCAGCGAGGTCAGAGAGAATTTTCACACAGAGAGTAATGCAGTTGTGCCATAAATGACTAGGGAAAGCCACTGATGTGAACAACAGAAGTGGATTCGACAGGAAAAATGTGTGTCTGGAAAGAGAAGAGTTGAGGAATTTGCTTAGAAGGTAAATAGATAAGAACATAAAATATAGGAGTAGGCCTTTCGGTCCTTCGAGCCTGCTCTGTCATTCAATAAGATCATGGCTGATCTTCTACCTCAATGCCACTTTCCTGCACTATCCTTATATCCCTTGGCGTTGTGTCTCCTTGCGTTCTTATACTATATACATTACAGACACTTTTTGTTCATTTTAGTTAGTGCTTTTACTTAGCTTGTTACAGTGCTGCCGCATGGTGCAGAGTGATACAAGATGTCCGACGCTGCACTGTGCACTGCCCGTGCACAGTGTGCCACATAGCAATATAACTACACCATACCAAAGTAGTTCCATACCAAAGTAGTTCCATTTAACGATGTGATACTATAACAATGTAACATTCGAATCCCACCGCTGCCACCATGTTGTGTCTCCTTGTGTTCTTATACTATATACATTACAGACACTTTTAGTTCATTTTAGTTAGTGCTTTTACTTAGCTTGTTACAGTGCTGCCGCATGGTGCGGAGTGATACAAGATGTCCGACGCTGCACTGTGCACTGCCCGTGCACAGTGTGCCACATAGCAATATAACTACACCATACCAAAGTAGTTCCATTTAACGATGTGATACTATAACAATGTAACACTTGGTTCCCCTAATATCCAAAAATCTATCGATCGCTGTCTTGAATATACTCAACGACTGAGCCTCCACAGCCCTCTGGGGTAGAGAATTCCAAAGATTCACCACCCTCTGAGTGAAGAAATTTCTCCTCATCTCAGTCCTAAATGGCCGACCCCTTATCCTGAGACTGTGACCCCTGGTTCTAGACTCCCCAGCCAGAGGAAACATCTGCCTGGCATTTACCCTGCCAAGCCCCTTAAGAATTTTATATGTTTCAATGAGATCACATCTCATTCTTCTAAAGTCTAGGGAATATGAACCAAACTACTCAATCTCTCCTCAGAGGACAATCCCTTCATCCCAGGAATCAGTCTGTGAGCCTTCATTGCACTCCCTCGAAGGCAAGGATATCCTCCCTTAGATGAAGAGACCAAAACTGTATGGGGTTGAGATTTATGAAACAGGGGCATGCTTGCTGGGCTTATTGATCTTTTCCTGTTTCTAAAAATTCTTATGTTTTTGTTTTCTCTCCTGGTCCTTTAACTTTGCCGGTCACGGCCCTTCACCTCAGTTCCCTCGCGCATAAACGTTGCCACAGGATGTTTTCTTGCTCTCGGTTACACTGTCGTGGGGAGGTGCTGAGAGAGGCCAGGCTCAAACTCCACAGGGAGGCCTGAACTATTTAGAGAGCGAGACTAAACCGCAGGATGTACCTTCTTGGAGCTAGCTCAGGCAGCGTTGACGGAGCCTGAATGCGAGCAGTCTGTCCGCACTCCCAGTGGCGCCCAGTACAGAGTACCTGAGCAACAGGAAAATAAAAGGGAGAAGAATGAGACATCTTAAAGGAAACTTATAACCCATCGGATATCACCCAGCACAGACTATGCACGTAATGTTAAAAAAAATACATGCATTGACTATAAATGAGTTTGACTTCATCTGAACTGAGGGGAGGGGGTGAAATGATTATAGTTACCCATTTAAGGGGCAATTACCCCCTACCGACACAAATAACCTCCCAGAGATGTCGGGGAACATAGGGTCTAATGAGAGGGAGGAATTGAATGAAATCAGTATTTGTAGGGAAATGGTGTTAGGGAAATTGACGGCATTGAAGGCCGATAAATCCCCAGGGCCTGATAATCTACATCCTAGGGTACTTAAGGAAGTGGCCCTAGAAATAGTAGATGCATTGCTGGTCATCTTCCAAAATTCTATAGATCCTGGAATAATTCCCATGGATTGGAGGGTAGCTAATGTAACCCCACTATTTAAAAAAGGTGGTAGAGAGAAAACGGGGAATTATAGACCAGTAAGCCTGACATTGGTAGTGGGGAAAATGCTAGAGTCCATTATAAAAGATGTAATAGCAGAGCATTTGGAAAACAGTGTCAGGATCAGACAAAGTCAACATGGATTTACAAAAGGTCAATCATGCTTGACTAATCTACTGGATTTTTTTGAGGATGTAACTGGTAGAATAGATAAGGGAGAACCAGCGGATATGGTGTATTTGGACTTTCAGAAGGCTTTCGATAAGGTCCCGCATAAGAGATTGGCGTGCAAAGTTAAAGCACATGGGATTGGGGGTAAGGTACTGACTTGGATAGAGAACTGGTTGGCAGACAGGAAGCAAAGAGTTGGAATAAATGGGTCTTTTTCTGAGTGGCAGGCAGTGACTAGTGGGGTACCGCAGGGATTGGTGCTAGGACCCCAGCTATTCACAATATATATTAATGATCCAGACGAGGGAACTAGATGTAATATCTCCAAGTTTGCAGACGACACAAAGCTGGGTGGGCGTGTGTGCTGTGAGGAGGATACAGAGAAACTCCAGTATGATTTGGACAGGTTGGGTGATTGGGCAGATGCATGGCAGATGCAGTACAATGTGGATAAATGCGATGTTATCCACTTTGGTGGCAAAAACAGGAAGACAGATTATTACCTGAACGGCAATAGGTTGGGAAAAGGGGAAGTGCAACGAGACCTGGGTGTCCTTATGCACCAGTCACTGAAGGTAAGCATGCAGGTGCAGCAGGCAGTTAAGAAGGCAAATGGTATGTTGGCCTTCATAGCAAGAGGATTCGAGTACAGGAGCAAGGATGTCTTGCTGCAGTTGTACACGGGCCTTGGTGAGACCACACCTTGAGTATTGTGTGCAGTTTTGGTCGCCTTATCTGAGGAAGGATGTTCTTGCCATGGAGGGAGTGCAGCGAAGATTCACCAGACTGATACCTGGGATGGCAGGAATGACGTATGAAGAGAGATTGGGTCGATTAGGCTTATATTTGCTAGAGTTTAGAAAAATGAGAGGGGACCTCATTGAAACTTATAAAATTCTAACAGGACTAGACAGACTAGATGCAGGAAGGATGTTCCCGATGGTGGGGGAGTCCAGAACCAGGGGTCACAGTCTAAAGATAAGGGGTAAGCCATTTAGGACTGAGATGAAGAGGAATTTCTTCACCCAGAGAGTGGTGAACCTGTGGAATTCTCTACCACAGAAGGCAGTTGAGGCCAATTCATTAAATATATTCAAGAAGGAGTTAGATATATTTCTTAAGGCTAAGGGAATCAAGGGATATGGGGAGAAGGCAGGGACAGGGTACAGAATTTGGATGGTCAGCCATGATCTCATTAAATGACGGAACAGGCTCGAGGGGCCGAATGGCCTACTCCTGCTCCTATCTTCTATGTTTCCCCTTTGGTTTGAACTGTACAATTTTCTACAGAGTTGCTGAAGCTCAGCAAAGTCATGGGGACTGCACCATTTGTAAAGCAGATTCCAGAAAAAAAACTCGCCGTTGTTTGACATTTTCAGCTGACCTGCTGAATTTATTTCTCTCAGCTTCCTGCATTGCCCCAGGGAAGGGAGGAGAAAGCAAGTTAGTGTCCTCAAAGGTTGAGATCAATAGGTGGTAGGGGACAGAGCCCATGATAGAACAGGGTTGATGGGCTGAGTGGTCTTTTCAGAGTGTGGGTTTATTTATGTTCTTGTAATAGTGAGACTCATTGATGCCGAGAGGATTCCTCTGGGTACTGCGAGTGTGTAACGAGATTACAAAATCACTTGTAATGAACGTGTTTCTGAGTTTGTTAGAAGAATAAGAAGAAGACTTGCATTTATATAGCGCCTTTCACGAGCACCGGACGTCTCAAAGCGCTTTACAGCCAATGAAGTACTTTTGAAGTGTAGTCACTGTTGTAATGTGGGAGACTCAATGTACTCGAAATGAAGGAATAATTCAAAGGAAAAGGACAAAGCAGTCAATTTGATTGGCACCCCATCCACCACCTTCAACATTCACTCCCTCCACCACCAGCGTACCGTGGCTGCAGTGTGTACCATCTACAAGATGCACTGCAGCAAACTCACCAAGGCTTCTTCGGCAGCACCTCCCAAACCCGCGACCTCTTCCACCTAGAAGGACAAGGGCAGCAGGTGCATAGGGACACCACCACCTCCAAGTTCCCCTCCAAGTCACACACCATCCTGACTTGGAAATATATCATCGCTGTGTCAAAATCCTGGAACTCCCTCCCTAACAGCACTGTGGGAGTACCTTCACCATACGGACTGCAGCGGTTCAAGAAGGTGGCTCACCACCACATTCTCAAGGACAATTAGGGATGGGCAATAAATGCTGGCATTGCCAGTGATGCCCACATCCCGAGAACAAAGGAAAAAAGAAAATGGACAGCACCAGATACAACACAGGGCAGGAATTTCTTATTTATTTATTTTAAAGTGCTTCCTGTTCGGTGAGTAAAACTTCCTTTTAACACTCATCACTTGGATCGGGATATCCATTTTTCTTCCTTCTCCGAGACCTGGGCTTGAATCCAGGTCAGAATGAGAAAATAAAAACCTCCTCTTGCGCTCGGAAGAGTTGTTAGTGAGTTCGGGATAATCTCAACCTAATTTACTGGGAACGGAGGCAGAGCAGGAACCCACAAACTAATGGCCGTAATTGGCCACCCAGTTGGAGATCTCTCAGAGTGGCCATAAGGAAGGTTGACATGAGCGGAGTTTGGGACAAGAGCATTCTCTAAGACTACCCCTAATGTTTGCCATTGATATTGTTAACCTGGAGGCTTATCCTTTATTCAAACATACTTCGAAGTGATCGCGTTGAATTACCTAAGAAAGGATATACTTGCCATAGAGGGAGTGCAGTGAAGGTTCACCAGACTGATTCCTGGGATGACAGGATTGTCGTACGAGGAGAGATTGGGTCGACTAGGCCTGTATTCACTAGAGTTTAGAAGAATGAGAGGGGATCTCATTGAAAGGTATAAAATTCTGACAGGGCTAGACAGACTGGATGCAGGGAGGATGTTTCCCCTGGCTGGGGGGTCTAGAACGAGGGGTCACAGTCTCAGGATACGGGGTAGGACATTTAAGACTGAGATGAGGAGAAATTTCTTCACTCAGAGGGTGGTGAACCTGTGGAATTCTCTACCATAGATGGCTGTGGAGGCCAAGTCACTGAATATGTTTAAGAAGGAGATAGATAGATTTCTAGACACAAAATGCATCAAGGGGTATGGGGAGAGAGCTGGAATATGGTATTGAGATAGAGGATCAGCCATGATCATATTGAATAGCGGAGCAGGCTCGAAGGGCCGAATGGCCGACTCCTGCTCCTATTTTTCTATGAATGACAACCATCAGCACTGGATTGCAACCCTGGCCGCAGAAATACAATTTCTTTGCCACTGCTTCCTGTCTGACATTTTTCTAATTCATTTTGTCTCCCCAGTCCCATCCTAGGTTAAGCAGTTAATCACCCATGGTGCCTCCGTTGGGGGGGTTGGGGAAGGGTCAAACCTACGGGCATCTCCATAGATGCTGCCAGGCCAATCTGCCAGGAGCTGTGCTTTACTATTGAGAACAGGTAAGGGTGTCTTATGTTCATTAATAAATAGACATTCTTATTATGAACACAGCTAGCTTTTGCTAGACACTTTTATTGAGCACATGTGGACTAGGTACAGTATCTGTAGAGGCTTCCATCTTGACTGCTGCCTTGTGGGTAGCCTAGTGCCTCATGGGTAATGTAGTCTTAAACACATACAGCTGGGTAGTGTAGTCTTATACATACAGCTATATACAGCTCTACACAGCTCTACAGCTCCACCTAGTGTCCACTATAGAATGACATGTTATTGATCATTACAGGGTGTTCCTCCATTGATGGTCTTTGCTTTTCACCCTGAGATAGCCCAGCTAACTCGGGCAAAACTCAAGCACCAAGGGGAAGTCCAAGTACAAAGGTCACTGCAGCATTTCCTACAATACAAGACTACATTTCTTAAAGAAATGTACTTCATTGGCTGTAAAGCATTTTAAGACATCCTGAGGTTGTGAAAGGTGGTATATAGATGCAATGCTAGACTACTGTGTGCAGTTCTGGTCACCACATTACAGGAAAGATGTGATTGCACTAGAGAGGGTGCAGAGGAGATTTACGAGGATGTTGCCTGGGCTGGGGAATTTTAGCTATGAGGAAAGATTGGATAGGCTGGGGTTATTTTCTTTGGAACAGAGGAGGCTGAGGGGAGACCTTATTGAGGTGTATAAAATTATGAGGGGCCTAGATAGAGTGGATAGAAAGGATCTATTTCCCTTAGCAGAGAGGTCAATAACCAGGGGGCATGGATTTAAAGTAATTGGTCGGAGGTTTAGAGGGGATTTGAGGAGAAATTATTTCACCCAGAGGGTGGTGGGGGTCTGGAACTCACTGCCTGAAAGGGTGGTAGAGGCAGAAACGCCTCATCACATTTAAAAAGTACTTGGATATGCACCTGACGTGCCGTAACCTACAGGGCTACGGACCACGAGTTGGACAGTGGAATTGGGCTGGAGAGCTCTTTGTCGGCCAGCACAGACATGATGGGCCGAATGGCCTCCTTCCGTGCTGTGAATTTCTATGATTATAAGAAGTCTTTCTTTTTTTAATGTGAATTCATTTGCACGTTCTCAATCGTAGCTGTGCGGTTGATAAAAATACGACCATGCACCATTGCCATGAGGATGAGAATAGATAAATGCAAGGTCGAGTCACCTCAGGTGATGTCCAGGTCAGTCTAAGTAAATTGAAGAATCCTGTGGGTGCTAATTTTAGTACCAAGTAATGGCCAAATAAGTGACGGTTTTAGGCTGTGGGCCCGTACCAGTTAGGAACTAAGCAGAGCATTGGGTCGTGTAAATATCGGGCGAGGAATTTGAGACATCCCATTATCTGGGCCTGGGAGCAGATTATCCGCTTGCCCTTTCAAACGATGCGTGAGACCCAGTGGAAAAGGTGGAAAGAAAATAAAACGGCAAGCGGCTGGAAAACCCACGAGAAAATGTCAGAGGCCAAGATCGGGTACATTTTTCTAGCAAAAATATTTAAGAACCAAAAGGTACGCCTAGGCAGCATGGCAGTGTCTGTCCGCCATTCAGCCATCGCACAACAGGGCTGTTAGGCAGGATATTGTGACAAGATTTCCTCTAAACACTCCTCTCCAGACAATGTTATTTCTCACTGGGTGCATAAATCCTCGCGAGTAGGAGTTGTTTTCTTTGGATGGTATGAAATCAGGTCATGGGCATTTTGCTTATATTAGACACCAACGCAAGTATCTTTCCTTGCACACTCTTGTCATGAGGGGACAATATGGGTCATTGACTCTGTTTGGATATTTTAAAATATCGCGCATACCCCGGAATGTAAACAGATTGAGCTCAATGCACCGATGTAGAAACCCTTCCATCCGGTGTGGCATTCCATGATATAACTTACATTCTGCAACGTAAAATAGCTCTCAGTGTGAACTCCAGTGTCGTGCAGTTTATGTCAGACTCATATTTAACAGACAACGGACAGAGGGGTCAAAATTCCCGCAGGAGGGTCTCCCGATCGTCCGCCGTAACTTCCGCAGAAGAAGAGCGGAAGCCCCCTGGAGAAACGGCGCAAGTTGACGGCGGACTTGAAGCCCAACCATGGTTCCCTACGCAGACCTCCTTCCCCGTGTTCCTCTGCCCGAACCCCTTACAACTCACCCTCCATGTCACTTCGCTCTCAGGTACCAACAACAACAACTTGTATTTATATAGCACCTTTAACGTAGTAAAACGTCCCAAGGCACTGCACAGGAGCGATTATCAAATAAAATTTGACACCGAGCCACATAAGGACATATTAGGACAGGTGACCAAAAGCTTGGTCAAAGAAGTAGGCTTCAAGGAGTGACTTAAAGGAGGAGAGAGAGGTAGAGAGGCAGAGAGGTTTAGGAAGGGAATTCTAGAGCTTAGGGCCTTGGCAGCTGAAGGCATGGCCGCCAATGGTTGAGCGATGAAAATCGGGGATGCTCAAGAGGCCAGAATTGGAGGAGCGCAGAGATCTCGGCGGGGGGGGGGGGGGAGTTGTGGGGCTGAAGGAGATTACAGAGATAGGGAGGGGCGAGGCCATGGAAGGATTTGAAAACAAGGATGAGAATTTTAAAATCGAGGCATTGCTGGACCAGAAGCCAATGTAGGTCAGCAAGCACAGGGGTCATGGGTGAACGGGACTTGGTGTGGGTTAGGATACGGGCAGCAGAGTTTTGGATGATTAGTCATGTTGCCTATCTGTTTTCCCTGACCAGCACCACCCATCTGGACTGGTGTTGAAGGTCTGGTCTGACATTTAGTTCCATTTTACTTACAGAGGAGGTGAAGGGGTTTACGTGAACTATAAGAACATAAGAAATAGGAGCAGGAGTAGACCACACGGCCCCTAAAGCCTGCTCCGCCATTCAATAAGATCATGGCTGAACTTCTACATCAACTCCACTTTCTCGCCCTATCCTCATATCCCTTGATTCCCTTCGTGCCCACAAACCTATTGATCTCAGTCTTGAATCTACTCAACGACTGAGCCTCCACAGCCCTCTGGGGTAGAGAATTCCAAAGATTCACCGCCCTCTGAGTGAAGAAATTTCTCCTCAACTCAGTCCTATATGGCCGGCCCCTTATCCTGAATCTATGACCCTTAGTTCTGGATTCTTCAGCCTCTCAGCATCTACCCTGTCAAGCCCACTAGAAATTTTATGTGTTTCGATGCAATCACCTCTCATTCTTCTAAACTCCAGAGAGTATAGGCCCATTTTACTCACTCTCTCCTCGTAGGGTAGTCCTCTCATCCCAGGAATCAATCTAGTGAACCTTTGTTGCACTCCCTCTATGGCAAGTATATCCTTCCTTAGGTAAGGAGACCAAAACTGTACACAATACTCCAGGTGTGATCTTACCAAAGCCCTATATAATTGTAGTAAGGCTTCCTTACTCTTATATTCCAACCCCTTTGTAATAAAGGCCAACATACCATTTGCCTTCCTAATTTCTTGCTGTACCTGCATGTTAACTTTCTGTGATTTATGTACAAGAACCCCCCAAATCTCTCTGAACACCAACATTTCCCAATCTCTCACCTTTTAAAAATATTCTGCTTTTCCATTCTTCCTACCAAAATGGATAATTTCACATTTCCCCACATTATACTCCATCTGCTACCTTCTTATCCACTCCCTTAACCGGTCTGTATCTCTTTGCAGCCTCTTTGCATCCTCCTCACAGCTTACTTTCCCACCTAACTTTGCATCATCAGCAAACCTGGATATATTACACTCGGTCCCCTCATCTAAGTCATTGATATAGATTGTGAATAGCTGAGGCCCAAGCACTGATCCTTGTGGTACCCCACTAGTTACAGCCTGCCATCCCGAAAATGACCCATTTATTCCTATTCTCTGTTTTCTGTCCGATAACCAATCCTCAATTCATGCTAGTATATTACCCCAATCCCATGAACCCTAATCTTATGTAACAACCTCTTGTGCGGCACCTTATCGAATGCCTTCTGAAAATCCAAATACACCACATCCATTGGTTCCCCCTTATCTACCCTGCTAGTTACACCCTCAAAAAACTCTGATAGATTTGTCAAATACAATTTCCCTTTCATAAAGCCATGTTGAATCTGCCTAATCATATTGTGATCATCAAATGAGTTTGAAATTAAGCAAGATGGAAATGTCAAATCTGCTGATCTTCATGGACACCCACAAAGGTCCTTTAGAGAGAGAACAAAGACATAAAAGAGGCATCTACAGTCATCCCAGGGGATTGGTCTTGGTTTTACATCAAGCTCAGAATTGTATCTGTTAAAGCTTCCTCAATCATTGAACGCAAGCTCACCGAAATGCGTCATTGAAGAAGATTTGATTCTAAGATCATTGCAAGTAAAGCTAAAACCACCACAATCCTCGCGGGAAAGGCACAGCAAAATCATAAGGGACAAATGTACAGTTGCCCAAGGATTTCAACTTGGGTCATTGCAAGGTCAGCCAAAGGTCCCAATTAAACTGTCTTAGAGAACATGAGGGAGCATACAGCTTAATCAAACTCCCTCGGTGGAGCAGGACACTGCTAAAGTCTTTACAATGGAGGCATGTTAACCAGATCAGTTGATGCCAAAAGTAAGTAAACCAGCTGATCTGAGCCTGGAATACACTAACCGTAGCCTCTGACCAGGAACACATTCAGGAAGGAAGGAAGGAACACATGCAGGAAGGAAGGAAGGAAGGAAGGAAGAAAGGAAGGAAGGAACACATTCAGGAAGGAAGGAAGGAAGGAAGGAAGAAAGGAAGGAAGGAACACATTCAGGAAGGAAGGAAGGAAGGAAGGAAGAAAGGAAGGAAGGAACACATTCAGGAAGGAAGGAAGGAACACATTCAGGAAGGAAGGAACACATTCAGGAAAGAAGGAAGGAAGTAAGTGATGTGCCTCAATAATTCCGAGACTCGATGTTAGCGAAACAAAACAAGGCTTTTATTAACTTAGAAGGTAACACGTAGTGGAGAGAGGTATCTTCCATCCGGAGGGCTGCAGTACTGGATATGAGGCCAGACTGAGCTTGCTTACATAGGGGCCAGGTGTGGGCGGAGCCCTACACACAACACATTCCAATATACAATACAATGGTGAGGAAACGGAACTGGGGGAAGGGAAATGAAACTGAAACCGACCACAGTCACAGGCAGTGATGAATGGAATATTTCATCACATTCACCCCTTCTATAGATTTAGTCTGTTCGGGGGTTTGATAGTCCTCTGCGACCGACGTGGCTGTTGCGGTGCCGCGGGTGTCGGCTGGGTGTCCCCAGTAGCCTCCTGGGTCTCTGCCGGGGGTGCCGCCAGGGTTGTTGAAGGGGTAGTTGGTGGGGGTGCCGTTGGTTGATGTTCTTCCGGGGGTGATGAAAGAGTAGTGGGTGGGTAAGAGTTGCTGCGATCGTTGTCGCTGCTATCGCCGTGGTTGTTGTCATTACCGGCTGGGGCGACGTCTTTTATGGACACGGTGTCCTCCCTTCCGTCGGCGTGCCGGACATATGCGTATTGGGGGTTGGCGTGGAGTAGGTACACTGGCTCCACGAGAGGGTCCATCTTGTGGCCCCTCACATGCCTTCGCACGAATACCGGACCTGGGGTGGAGAGCCATGACGGCATGGATACGCCTGAGGTGGATTTCTGGGGAAAGACAAACATTCGTTCATGAGGCGTGGCATTAGTGGCAGTACACAATAGCGACCGTATCGAATGGAGCACATCCGAGAGGACTTCCTGCCAGCGGGAGATAGGGAGGCCCTTGGTCCTTAGAGCTAGAGTGACTGCTTTCCATACTGTCCCGTTCTCTCGCTCCACTTGGCCGTTACCCCGGGGGTTGTAGCTGGTGGTACGGCTCGTGGCGATCCCCCTGGACAGCATGTACTGGCGTAGCTCTTCACTCATGAAGGACGCCCCCCTATCCGTATGGATGTAGCTCGGCATACCGA
This sequence comes from Somniosus microcephalus, assembly GCF_052327205.1. Classification (NCBI taxonomy): domain Eukaryota; kingdom Metazoa; phylum Chordata; class Chondrichthyes; order Squaliformes; family Somniosidae; genus Somniosus; species Somniosus microcephalus. Next base: position 12,673,840 of record NC_140994.1, on the reverse strand, counting down.
ACAGGCAGAACAGGCTGTTGAGGCATTTAATGACCGTGGCGCTGGTCATGTCTGGGCAGGGGAAGGCGAATGGGAACCGGGAGTATTCGTCCACAATGTTCAGGAAGTAAACATTGCGGTCGACGGACGGGAGGGGGCCCTTGAAATCTAAGCTGAGCCGCTCAAAGGGCCGTGTAGCTTTGATTAAGTGGGCTCTATCTAGGCGGTAGAACCGAGGCTTGCACTCAGCGCAAGTGCGGCAGTTCCTGGTCAGAGACCGAACTTCCTCAATCGAGTAGGGTAAGTTACGGGACTTTATGAAGTGGAACAGCCGCATGACCCCTGGGTGGCAGAGGTCGTTGTGGAGGGTCTGTAGCCGATCCCCGGTGGCGCTGGCACACATCCCTCGTGAGAGGGCGTCAGGGGATTCGTTAAGGGCCCCTGGCCGGTAAATGATGTCGTACTCGAAGGTGGAGAGCTCGATCCGCCACCTAAGAATCTTATCATTTTTAATCTTCCCCCTCTGTTTATTATTGAACATAAACGCTACCGACCGCTGGTCGGTAAGTAGGGTGAAGCGTTTGCCGGCTAGGTAGTGGCGCCAGTGGCGCACTGCCTCCACGATGGCTTGGGCCTCCTTTTCCACGGAGGAGTGTCTGATCTCGGGCCCTTGGAGGGTCCTCGAGAAGAAAGCTACGGGCCGCCCCGCTTGGTTGAGGGTGGCCGCCAAGGCGAAGTCAGACGCATCACTTTCCACTTGAAATGGAGTGTTCTCGTCCACTGCCTGTAGCGTGGCCCGCTCAACATCCTGCTTAATGCTTTTGAAGGCGGCGTGGGCCTCAGCAGAGAGCGGAAAAGAGGATGCTTTCAAGAGGGGGCGGGCTTTGTCGGAGTAGTTGGGGACCCATTGGGAATAATAAGAAAATAACCCCAGGCACCTTTTCAGGGCTTTGGGAGTGTTGGGCAGGGGCAGCTCCCGTAGGGGGCGCAATCGGTGGGGGTCTGGTCCGATTTCCCCATTCTCCACCACGCTGCCTAGTATGCAGAGGCGCGTGGTGTTGAAAACGCACTTGTCCTCGTTGTAGGTGAGGTTGAGTTTTTGTGCGGTTTCCAGGAACCTCTCGAGGTTCGAGTCGTGATCCTGCTGGTTGTGACCGCAGATGGTGACGTTGTCGAGGTAGGGGAAGGTTGCCTGCAAGTGGTGGTCATCGACCGTGCGGTCCATCTCCCTCTGGAAGACCGAGACCCCATTCGTCACCCCAAAGGGGACTCTGAGGAATTGGTAGAGGCGTCCGTTCGCCTCGAAGGCGGTGTACGGGCGGTCCTCTGGTCTGATAGGGAGCTGGTGGTACGCTGACTTAAGGTCGATGGTGGAGAACACCCGGTATTGGGCGATTTGGTTCACCATTTCTGATATGCGGGGTAGCGGGTAGGCGTCTAGTTGGGTGTACCTGTTGATCGTTTGGCTATAGTCGATCACCATCCGTTTCTTCTCGCTACCCCTTACCACTACCACTTGGGCGCGCCACGGGCTGTTGCTGCGTTCAATAATGCGCTCTTTCAGGAGCCTGTCTACCTCGGTCGCGATAAACCACCTGTCCTCCCAGCTGTACCTCCTGCTTTTGGTCGCTATTGGCCGGCAGTTAGGGGTAAGGTTCGCGAATAGCGAAGGCGGCTTTACCTTCAGGGTAGCCAGACCGCACACTGTGAGGGGCGGCTGGGACCCACCGTACTTGAGCGTGATGCTTTGGTGGTTGCACTGGAAATCCAGGCCCAAGATCACGTTCGCACATAGATTCTTCATGATTAATACTTTAAAATTATCATATACAGTTCCGTTAACGGACAATTGTACCGTGCAGTAACCCAGAATGGTCGATGTCTGGGTTTTATCAGCCATAGAGATGGTACCCTGAGTAGGGACCACCTTTAGGGAGAGTTGTTGTGCCAGTTCAGGGTGGATAAAACTCTCCGTGCTTCCACTGTCAATTAAACATTTAACCCTGCACCCGTTTACCTCGATGTCCACCATTGATTTGGATAGCGGGTGCGGCCTGGTCTGGTCCACTGTGACCGATGCCACTGTAGGGCCCTGATCGAGACAAGATGGCGTCCACGCTGTCTGCTCATAAGATGGCGGACCCCACGAGGTCGGGCAAGATGGCGTCCAAGATGGCCGCTCCCACGGCGCGCACGCGGCGGTGGCGGGTTTTCCGGCGGTTGGTTTTCCGGCGGGGTTCCCTCGGCACACCTTCCCGAAGTGCCCCTTCTTGCCGCACTTAAAGCAGGTGGTGCCTTTCACCGGGCACCGGTTTCTGGTGTGCTTTGGCTGCCCGCAGAAGTAGCAGTTGGGTCCCCGACGCGTCGCGGCTGTCGTAGGGCTTCTGGGGGGAGAGCGGGGCCCCGACGGTGTCGGGCTGCCGGGCGGGGAAGATGCCTTCCAAGATGGCGGCGCCCTTGGTGCACACGTGGCGGCGTGGACGGCGCGGGCTGAAGAGTAGGCATCCGAGTTTCTCTGGGCCACATCCAGGGATCGCGCGGTGTCCGCAGCCTGTTTCAGGTCCAATCCCGTTTTTTCCAGCAGTCTTTGCCGGATGTAAGTGGAGCTGAGGCCTGTGATAAAGGCATCGCGAACAAGCTCGTCAGTGTACACTGCGGCTTTTACATCTCGGCACTTGCAGTCTTTGCCAAGCATTTTCAGGGTGCCTAGGAACTCCTCCACCGATTCCCCAGGTCGCTGTGCGCGAGTAGCGAGCAGATGCCTAGCATACACCTCATTTGTAGGCTGCTGGTAATGCACCTTTAAGATGTCGCAGGTGGCCAGGTACGTGTCGGCGTCTTGGATGAGGGGGTAAACCCGGTGGCTTACCCAATTCCGCAGAATTCCGAGTTTCATACTCGCAGCGTCCGTAGCGTCTTTGACGGCTGCGGAATTGTCCAGGAAGAATTCCATACACATAAACCAGTGTCCGAAGCGTGCTGATGCGTCCGGAGCATGCTGATCCAAATCCAAACGTTCAGGTTTCAGGAGTTGATCCATTGTGTTGAAAAATAAGTTAATAAAATTGATGTGCCTCAATAATTCCGAGACTCGATGTTAGCGAAACAAAACAAGGCTTTTATTAACTTAGAAGGTAACACGTAGTGGAGAGAGGTATCTTCCATCCGGAGGGCTGCAGTACTGGATATGAGGCCAGACTGAGCTTGCTTACATAGGGGCCAGGTATGGGCGGAGCCCTACACACAACACATTCCAATATACAATACAATGGTGAGGAAACGGAACTGGGGGAAGGGAAATGAAACTGAAACCGACCACAGTCACAGGCAGTGATGAATGGAATATTTAATCACAGTAAGGAAGGAAGGAACACATTCAGGAAGGAAGGAAGGAAGGAAGGAACACATTCAGGAAGGAAGGAAGGAAGGAAGGAACACATTCAGGAAGGAAGGAACACATTCAGGAAGGAAGGAAGGCAGGACTTGCATATATATAGAGCTCCATTCATAACCTCGGTTTAACGTCTCATCTGAAAGACGGCACCTTCGACAATGCAGCACTCCCTCCCTTACACAGTCCAAAAGTGGTCCTGATTACAAGGCAATAATGAGTGTGGTCATAGAACTGAACACACCATCGAGTGACTGAACTGCAAGAGATGCTTAGCTCTCCCATTGGTTCCGAAATCTTAAGGAACGTAGGCTCAAAAAATAAAATGAATGGAGCACCGGGATCACAAATCAACACCACACAGATGGCCCATGAGCAGAGGGAAGTCATTGGATCGGGTAGAGTTCCACGCAGCAAGACTCTTAGAGAACATGAGGGAGAACCATCATCAGAGGGACTGCAGTGGTTCAATGGGAAGACCCATCACCACCTTCTCAGGGCAACTCGGGATGGGTAATAAATATACGGCTGTGCCAGCATCACACAGATCCCAAGAGCAACTTAAATTTATATCTCGGGTCCTGCTGGCTCTATTTTAAGCAGTAGTTTTGGTTTACCGTATCTCTACCTTAATGTCCTCTATAGTACAGTATAAGTCCCTCTTGGCTTCATAGTTGAATTTCTCTAATAGTCCCTTGTACCTCGTCCATTTTGCACTTGGGATCAGTCTTGTTGCTGTGCCCTGTAGCCTCCCATTGGATGTACTCCTCTATCCTGGTGCAGTGGACACTCAACTCGAAGCACCGAGTGCGCTCTAACCACATTTATTCCCCATTTTAAAGGAGCTCTCAGTGAGCAAGGAGCAGAATGACCCTGGGCTGTCACTGACACCTCTTCCAACCTAATGTACAACTATATATTGACGCTCAAGGTATGTGCCTGCAAATAATGTGAAAGCTGTATTTATAATATTTGTTCTGTATCAAACTGAGAATATGTAAAAAAAGAAATTGAAATAAGAAAACTACAGGCTCGAATAACAAGAACGACAGCTTGTATTTATATAGCACCTTTAATGTAGTAAAACGTCCCAAGGCGCTTCACAGGAGCGATTATCAAACAAAGTTTGACACCAAACCACGTAAGGAGATATTAGGGACAGGTGATCAAAAGCTTGGTCAAAGAGGTAGATTTTTAGGGGTATCTTAAAGGAGAGGAGAGAGGTAGCGCAACGGAGATGCTTAGGGAAGGAATTCCAGGGCTTAGACAGCTGAAGGCACGGCCGCCAATGGTGGAGCGATTAAAATCGGGGGAGGAAAAAGAGGCCAGAATTGGAGGATGTGCGGAGATCTCGGAGGGTGGTAGGGGCTGGAGGAGGTTACAGAGATAGGGAGGGGGCAAGGCCATGGAGGGATTTGAAAACAAGGATGAGAATATTCAAGAAAATATTAATAGCTGAAGACTAACAATGAGCGTCTGCTTGTCGGTCCCCATTTTGAAGCTGGGTTGGACGAGCGGAATGTTTCCACCCTGACTTTAGTCAGTGCTGCTCTCATATCTGAGTCAGAAAGTTTTGACGTCAAGTCACAGGCCTGAGGGGTTGAAGGAGTGCCAAATTGTCACAGGAAACATTAAATCAAGACCACGTCTGCCTGGCACTATTCAAAGGAAAGGTCATGGAAGTTTTGCTAGAATCGTAGAAGTTACGGCAGAGGAGAAAGCCATTCAGCCCATCGTACCTGGGGCTAGCTCTTCAATTGGCACAATCTACTCTAATCCCATTTCATTTCCTGATGTCCCATCCAGTATTTGCCCCTCAAACACCAAAGAAAGAGGCAGTCAGGAGCCTTTTTTTTCTTCTTCGCTCTTCCGTGTCCAGCGACAACCCATTTCTTCCACACCTTTGCATCCAGCGGGATCGCACTCCGGGTGGTTTCCGTAAGGAAGACCCTTTATAACGGGATGGGTTGATGGTCTGACTCACTACTCGCTACAGGGAGAACCGGCTAGATACAATGAGGAAAGGGGGTGTCACCTCTCCACTCCCCGACTTAACACGAGTATCCCACTGGATGGCAACCCAGAGACTGGGGCTTTGGACTCCACTCACTGGGGCTGACTGTAGCAGGGTCTGAACCCATAGTCCTCCAAATCAGTGGCGGGAATGCTACCAATGAGGCAAGGCTCACTACAGGAGCATTTTCAACCAGCACTAAATATATGTCTGTACTGCAAGGGAAATGTTCCCGTAAATTTGTAAGAGCTTCTGTCCTAATGATTGATTATGTCGCACACAAAAAAAGTGAAAGGAGAACCTGGGGACGTCAAACTTTAATATCCATGAATATTTAATCAATATCTAGTCGAATCAGCCCTACTGCCACACAGATGTCAAAGAACTGAAGAGCTATAAAATGAGTTCTGCCATCTGCATGCATAATGAAGTCCTGGCTTATTGATATTCATGCATAATGAAGTCCTGGCTTATTAATATTCAGGAGTTGCCATGACAGCAATTTGAGGCATCATATAATGGGCCAGAAATTCGGGTCCCCATGGGTGAGTACGCGCTGGGTACTCACGCGTAGGCCCAACGAAAGTGCCGGTTTCGTGCATGCACTGCGCATGCGCGGGAAACTGGAACTTCCATTCCCCTGAAAGAAGGGGTTCAGAGGTGGAACGCGTGCGCCGAGAGGCAGCGCGTGCGCATCGAACTTACGTTTTCTTTGCAGGTTTCTCCGGGAGGGTAAGTGTCCAGCAGTTACACTTTTAAAAAGCAGTCACAAGGCCTGCTTTTAACAAGGTAAGTGGTGAATTAATTAAAATTAAAACATTTTTTCCACAGGTTTATTATTTTTAAATACTTTAAAGAAAGGTAAGTTTATTTTTAGCCCCCTTAAAAAAAGTAATTAATTTTTTCAAAAATTTAAATTATTGTTTAAAATAGTTATTTCATGTAATTTATAGTTATTTTAAAAATGTGATTTAAAAAAAATGTATTTGAAGTTTTAGTGATGTTTTGGGGCTTATAGTATTTACAGTTTTGACAGCTCTTCCTGTCAAATCTATGAATACAGATTCCCTGCTATGATTGGCTCTCCATGGCCCACGTGATCCCAGGGGACGCTTCGAACTAACTGCGCCCCTGGGATACGCGAGCACTGCGCGCCGGCAGCTGGAGGAGGCCCAGGATCGGAATCCCACGCGGGCCCACAGCTCAACGGCCGGTGCGCTAGGTAAGTGCAGGTCGGGGGCTTGCACCCGCGGGAAGCCCCCGACCCGAATTTCTGGGCCAATAAAAGGAACACAGAAACCTACAGGACCAGATAGGGCCATTGTGGTCGACATTTCCAGAAGTCCTATACCTCACTCCTACCTAGAAATTCCGGTGCGCCCTTTCTTGGGCGGGTTTGGCGGAGGTGGGGGGTGGGAGGATGGGTAGGAAGTCATCCCCGTGCCTGGATGGTGAGGCCCGAGGAACACCCGATGTTGGGCCTCAGGCCAGCGAGCTGCAGCGGGTAACAGGCAACTCGCCGGCGAAGCAGGATTGAAGATCGGGTAAGCGAGGAAGGTAAGTGAGGAAGTAGGGGGCAGAAACCGGGAAGGGGAGACAACCAGGGAATGGGAGGGGGAGGGCGATCGTGTTGGGGGGTGGGGGGTGGGTAGTGGCGACGATCGGTGTGGTGGGGGGGGAGGGGGAAGGAGTGAGCCTCGCTAATAGTGCGGGAAAGTGGAGTTGAAGTCGAAGATCAGCCATGATCTTATTGAATGGCGGAGCAGGCTCGAGGGGCCGAATGGCCGACCCCTGCTCCTATTTCTTATGTCCTTATGGTGATTGGGGGCGGAGGGAGCGGTGACGATCAGGGTGGGGGAGGAAGCACTAAGGATTGTGGGGGGGAGGAAAGGTTAGTGGTGGCGATGGGGGTGGTGGGGGTCGGGGGGGGGGACAAATAGCAGTGGCCGGCTCCATATTGGACGTTAAGGAGACCATTTATTGCCTGAAAAGTGAGTGCTGTGTGGGCAACTTTCTCGGCCTATCTCTTGTGTCCTGTATCGCTCTCTCTGCTAGATATCTGTCCAGTTTCCTCCTGAATTTATTGACATTATCCACCAGCACTAACACAACACTTGCATTTAAATAGCCCCGGTTACGTCCACATCACTCAAAGCCATTGCACAATGAATTCCCTTTGGAAGTGCAACGACCGGTGTCAGGTATGGCAGCCATTTTGTAGCAGCAGCTGTCCATAAGCTGGGAGAATCCGTGCTGTTTCTTTCTCGTTGCCATTGGTTTGGAAGGAATGTTGGCTGGGACACCGTGAGAATTTCCTGCTTGTCTCCGAACGGCGTCATGGGATCTATAACGTTCCTCTTTGTAGCACTGGAGCAGGCAGGCCCGCGGTTCGATGTGTCATCCAAGGGACAGCACCTCTGACGATACAGCACTTCCTTCAGCGCCCCCCGCGGCATTGTCAGCCCTCGGCGACGTGCTCAGGGCTTGCTGTGTGTGGGGAGGGGGGGGATCAAACCCACATCCTACCGACCTTGAAGTGAGAACGCTGCCAACTGATTTGAGCTGAGACGCAACAAATTCGCCAGAAGAAGCTCTTGAAATTCCTCAGAAATTCTGTTGGTCTCCCTCTATAACCTCGGGAGTGAGTCCGAGGCAGGAGTATTTCCTGAATGGTCAGAAGCTTGGAATAGTGGAGGAGCAAAGAGATTTGGGTGCCCGTGCTCACAAATCACTAGAAGCTAGTGGCCAGGTGCAATAGGTGATCGAAAGGGCTAAAGGAATGTTGGCCGTTATCTCAAGGGGATTGGAACACAAAGGTGGAGGAGCTTATGCTACATTTGTACAGAGCTTTGGTCAGACCCCATCTGGTGTTAGCCGTGGCTCAGTGGGCAGCACTCTCGCCTCTGAGTCAGAAGGTCGTAGGTTCAAGTTCCCACTCCAGAGACTTGAGCACAAAAATCTAGGCTGACACTCCAGGATAATACATTTGAAAGATGACAGTGCAGCGCTCCCTCGGTACTGCGCTGGGAGTGTCAGCCTGGATTATGTGCTCAAGCCTCTGGGGTGGGACCTGAACCCACAACCTGCTGACTCAGAGGCGAGAGAGTGCTGCCAACTGAGACATGGCTGACACCTTTCTATAGATCCGCTTGTTCGGCACCCCATCCACCACCTTAAACATTCACTCCCTCCACCACCGGCGTACCGTGTCTGCAGTGTGCACCATCTACAAGATGCACTGCAGTAACTCGCCAAGGCTTCTTCAGCAGCACCTCCCAAACTTGCGACCTCTTCCACCTAGAAGGACAAGGGCAGCAGGTGCATGGGAACACCACCACCTCCAAGTTCCTCTCCAAGTCACACACCATCCTGACTTGGAAGTATATCGGCCGATCCTTCATCGTCGCTGGGTCAAAATCCTGGAACTCCCTCCCTAACAGCACTGTGGGAGCACCTTCACCACACGGACTGCAGCGGTTCAAGAAGGCGGCTCAACACCACCTTCTCAAGGAGCAACTAGGGATGGGCAATAAATGCTGGCCTTGCCAGCGACGCCCACATCCCATAAACAAACTTAAAAAAACAAGCATTGACATGTGCAGATCTAGTACTGCAAGGGTTAATGTGGCAGTGCTCCAACTCGCACCAACGTGCTAACTGTCCCATTCTTATATTAATGCTTTAAGTTCCTCTCTCTCTCTCTCCCTTCACCACCCTCACATGGAGCGTCTGGAGTTGGTTGAAATGCTCTCCGACTGTTTACTCTTTGCTGTTTCCGGTTGTGTTGTCTTCTGGTAACAGGAAGGTTCAGCTCAAGAGAGCAACTGCATAATAAACGTGGGGAAAAAAAACTCTCCAGCCTGAATATAGCAAATGGCTCAGAGAGATCATAGCGTGGCAGCTTGCTGACTCCGTCTGTCACAGGCCACCGTCTCTTTCACAGAGCAGCGAGCCCCTGACCGGCTCCAGATTACAGTAAGAATGCAATGGCCTGAGGCAGCTCGCCAGGCACGTGTACTTAGCATCCAGCCAAGGGGGGGGGTGGAAACGAAGGGTGGAGGGGAGGAAGCCCCCCTCCCCGCCCCCCAGCCCCCTCCCGATGCGGAACGTCCAGCTCAGGATGTTCGTAGGTTATTCCGTCATGGGAAGAGTCGCTGCTGTGCTTGATCCTGTCATCAACCTATGTACTTTGCAGCAGAGGTCAAGAGTAGACTTGGCTGTGATTCTCCGCCAACCCCCACCCCCTGCCACCTTCCATGGTTGAATATCGCAACTAGCTTTCCTATAGCATCCTAGAATAGTACAGCACAGAAGGAGGCCATTCGGCCCATCCAGTCTGCTCTTTCGAAGAGCAATCCCATTAGTCCTGCTCCCCCGCTCTTTCCCCATATCCCTGCAATTTTTTGTCCTTCAAATATTTATCCAATTCCCTTTTGAAGGCTACTATTGAATCCGTTTCCACCGCCCTATCAGGCAGCGCATTCCAAATCCTAACCACTTGTTGCGTAAAAAAGATTTCCCTCATGTCGCCTCGGGTTCTTTTGTCAATCACCTTAAATCTGGGCCCTCGGGTTATCGACCCTTCAGCCATTGGAAACAGTTTCTCTTTATTTACTCTCTCTAAACCCTTCATGATTTTAAACACCTCTATCAAATCTCCTCTTAGCCTTCTCTGCATTGAAGGAAAACTGTTGTGTATGTAATATGTGTGCTACTTTGAACCTATGGACAGGACTGCACTACTTGTAGGGCGTAGTGATACGCAGTACCACTCCTGGCCATAGGGGTATAAATAGTACTGTGGGTACTGATCTCCCCTCAGTTCCCGCCTGTGGGCATGAAGTAAAGACCTACGTATAGTCCCTACCTCCAACCAGTAAAGACCTGTTTGAGTTATACGTTTAAGTCTTTGTGTTAATTGTTCAATACAATACACATACTTAACACTGGCGATGAGTCAGGTTCTTACCCTGCGGCAGTTATTCCACGGCGGTTGAAGAGAGGTTTCAAACCACACCACCCCACTGGAAGCGACAGGCATTAGGACCCTGAAGCCTCCATCAGCTTGTGAACCGGAGTAGAAGACAGGGCTGGGGAAGACAGGGCGAGAGCGATCGGCAGATAAGGGCCGGGCCGCTTTGAAGTGAGGGGCGCAGCCGGGCCATCGATCGCAACCACCGATAAGGGCCGCACTCGGGCTGAAAGGGCAGCGGCTGCAGAAATTGAAGGCGCGAGAGCCGCGGTGCACAGCGCGGGCCATCGATCGCGATCGGGAGATAAGGGCTTTGGAGTGCGAGGCGCAGCCGGGCCATCGATCGCAAGCACTGATAAGGGCCGGGCCGCTTTCAAGTGCGAGGCGCAGCCGGGCCATCGATCGCATCTGCTGATAAGGGCCGCACTCGGGCGATCGCGGCGAAGATAAGGGCCGCACTCGGGGGCTGAAGGGAGTCGGCGTCGGGGGACGGGTGAAGACCGCCAAGCGCGGGAAAACCGCCATTTTGTGGGCGGAGGACGACGGCAAGAGCGGGAAGCCGCCATCTTGGATAGCAGTAAAAAAAAAAAAAATCTGAGAAATTGCAAATCTGATAAAGTACTACAATGCCTAAACACGGGAATATTAGCAACTTTGATAGTGACATCGAAGATTGGGCCATATATGTTGAACGAGTTAAAAATTATTGTAAGGCCAATAAAATTCGTGAGGCTGATAAAGCACTAACATTATTAAATTTAATGGGTGCGAAGACATACGGGCAATTGAAACACCTGTTATCACCAGATGAACCGACGGATAAGACGTTCGATGAGATTGTTACTGTCCTGAAAGATCATCTAAACCCCACGCCGCTGATGCTAGCGGAACGATTTAAATTTTACGACAGAAGGCAGCTACAGCATGAAAGCAATGCTGAATATTTGCTGGAATTGCGTAAATTAGCGAAATATTGCCAGTTTGGAACGGGACTGACAGATGCACTACGAGACAAATTTGTGTGTGGTTTATTTAAACAGGATACACAAAAGCGACTGCTCGAGGAGAATGAGCTGACGCTTGAGAAGGCGGTCACTATGGCAGCAGCACACGAAGCCGCAGCGAGAGGCACGGCAGTAATGCAGCTACGGTCACCGGAGCTCAGTGCACACAAATTGGGTGTGAGTTCTGGCAAATGTTATCGTTGTGGAAAGACAACGCATGATCAGAACCAGTGTTGGTTTGAAAACCAAGAATGTAGAACATGTGGTAAGCTTGGACATATAGCTAGAGTATGCAGGTCAGGGAAGAAGACCAGCAACAAGAAGTCACCGCAAGGAAAATACGCAAAAGTACACAAGGTGGCCGAACAGGAGTCCGATTCAGACGCTAGCAGTAATGAACTGGCTGGCTTAAGCAGTATTGAACTGGCTAGCTTAAGGGTACTCAACGTTGGCAAGGGTGCAGACCTCCAGACAATTTGGGTTACTCTGCAGATAGAAGGAGTCCAAGTAAAACTGGAATTGGACACTGGATCGGCATTGACGGTCATAAATAAGAAAGATTATGGAAGGTTATTCCAACATATTCCCCTACAGGATACAGAGCTCATATTGAAAACATACACGGGGCAAAGAGTGTACCCCATCGGGAAAATTGAGGTCACAGTGGTCCACAAGGGCGAAGAAAGTCAAATAATGGACTTATATGTGCTATCTGAAGGAGGTCCTCCACTACTAGGATGGGAGTGGATTAGGAAAATGAATATCGACTGGCATTTCCTACAAACAATAACGAGTGAGAACTCGGTGAACATAATCAACCCAGACTCTGGAACTGATGATGGTAAGACCAACCCGTGTGCAAAAGACAAAGTTTCAGCACAGAATTCCACTGAGATAGAGAATTCTGAGTCTGTCCAGTCTACTGACATGCACATTTCTGAGGGACACCGGGCTCGAACTCAACTCCATTTCAAACTGCAACAGCAATTAGAACAAATGATTCGCCGTTTTGAGCAAGAGATGAATGCGACGAAAGAGTTCTTTGATATAGAGTGGGAACATCTGGAAAGACAACAGAAGCAGCTGCTGGAGCAAATGGAGCAGGAGCACACAAAACGTCTGATGTCAGAGGAGTTAACGGTCAGCCAACTCCTGCATATGCTGAAGGACAGGACTCTGAAATGGGAAAAACTTGAACACGAACTTCAATATTCAAACGAAAGGGGTTCGGAGCTCTCAAAGGTTATTGGAAGAGCTGAGGTGGCAACACAGACTGAGATGACTGCAACAGAGCAGCCGTTGGATGCCAAAAGTACGCTGACTCACGTCAACGTAGAACAACAGACTGCTGAAACAGCTGCTCCGGTAGAGGGATTGAATAGTCCGATCAATCAATCTCCAAAAGAAGTTGAAGTAGTAAAATCTCAAATGAGGTCATTAGTAAACGACTTGCTGAAAGCCCAGAAAAAGCTGGATGAAGAGGTACGCATGAAGAAGTCTCTTCAGGAAAGATGTCTGGACTTGGAACAAAAGCTGGCTAACGCCCAGCTGGGTATGGAGGAAATAGAAGACCCTCTCGCTGGCCTAGATCAGGACGACACCGAATATTACCATGACCTATTGAGTGACACTGAATATTATAGTGACCTGGTCTGCCCAGCTTGTGATGAAAACTCCCAAAGTGCAGAAATCAGGATGAATCACTTAAAGTCTAAGGAACATAGGGAGATGGTGGCGCTACAGCTGGCAGCTGACAGGGGAGCCCAGAGAGTCTCTAAGAAGCAGAAAAGGAAAAGACGAAGCAGAAGATGATAACCATCTGAACCATTATCACCCCTACCAGATCACACACGTGGTCCCTCCGAACGGAGCCAAATCAGTTCGGAAGTTCAAGCCGTTAAATCCATGGAAGGACTATTGAATGAGTCACTCCAGCAACGTGAACCGACTACACCACAGAGATTGAATCTGTGAACTGTTTTCCGCAGAGACTGAATCTGTGATCTGTTTTGACATGAAGTTATCTATGTATCTATGTTATTCTGTTATGTAAACCTGAAGTTATATATGTATATATGTTATTACGTTATGTTAAATGGGGAGATGACTGTAAAGCTAAGAAGGGAGGAATGTTGTGTATGTAATATGTGTGCTACTTTGAACCTATGGACAGGACTGCACTACTTGTAGGGCGTAGTGATACGCAGTACCACTCCTGGCCATAGGGGTATAAATAGTACTGTGGGTACTGATCTCCCCTCAGTTCCCGCCTGTGGGCATGAAGTAAAGACCTACGTATAGTCCCTACCTCCAACCAGTAAAGACCTGTTTGAGTTATACGTTTAAGTCTTTGTGTTAATTGTTCAATACAATACACATACTTAACAAAAACAACCCCAGCTTCTCCAGTCTATCCACGTAATTGTAATCCATCATCTCTGGAACCATTCTAGTAAATCTCTTCTGCACCCTCTCCAAAGCCTTCACATCCTTCCTAAAGTGCGGTGCCCAGAATTGGACACAATATTCCAGCTGGGGCCGAACTGATGTTTTATATAGGTTTAGGATAACTTCCTGGCTTTTATATTCTATGGGCAGGATTTTCATTCAGGAGTTGGGTTGGAGGCGGGACTACAACTTTCGGGGTTGAAGTCCCGCCTCCATCGAGATGCGACCAATCCGTGCGATTTTAACTTGATTGACCTTGTTGAGCCCGCCCAGCGGCACCCGGCAACAGGTGACGTCGCAGACTGAAATTTATGGGCCTAAATCGGGTGCAATGATAACCAGTTTAGCAGTGCCCATCAGCACGGGAGTTCGGGGCTGACATAAGAAAACTACTAGGCACTTGGTCTAAGCGTTAAACAAAGCTTTAATCAACTGTTTTACAACATGGAGGTCTAGTTGTGTCCTTCACTAGTTCCTGTTCCTGTTAAGAATGTCCTGCGCAAGCTGGGCCCGTGCCCGAGTATTTATACTCTCCCTGGACAGCGCCACCCGCAGGCCGCTCAGTATTATTTCATAAGTCTTTCTTTCATGAATGACTGATTCATGTCAGGGGCCACTGCCAAATTGGCCGGGGCATTTTATTTCAGCTGCAGGCCTCATTGTTTCCATGATGAGATAAGGCTCCTGAGCTCGATTCAGACCCGGATGACTAAATCCGCGTTGGCCCCAGTCGGAGCTCGCAATGCGCAATTACTGAGGACCGCTCGGTCAAGCTGCCTCGGAGCGCCCGATGGGCGTCTGCAGCCGGCCTGATTTATTCCGGCCAGGCCCGAGGATGAATTAACAACACCGCTATCTACATTTGATCACTGTGGCGTTGAGGCAGCCCCGCCACACAGCTTTATCATATACAGGAATCCCTCGCCATCCGCGGGGGAGATACATCCCTGAAAACCCCCGCGGTTAGTAAAACTGCGGTTGGCAAATTCACTATAAACCAAAAAAAAGCATATAAATAGCATGAAAATCAAGTTTTTTACCTTATTCCTGAAAGATAAATCGTGGATATGCGAATTTCACGGCTGCGGTTGACAAAAATTGTCGCAGAGTGGAAACCGCGGCTACATGAACTACGCGTATGACAAAACCTGCGGTTGGGGAGGGATCCCTATATATATATATATACGTGTTTAAAAAAAACACTTTGCCAAAAATAATCATGAGAACCTTGCTCTAATGAGAGTATGTTGATGGTTCCCATGACATCTTGTGAAGTGCCAGAGGGGATTGGGTGGTCATTGTCTGGAATAGTTGATGGAATGCTCGGAATGGTCATGGCATGTCACTGTTTGTTCTGTCATACAATATCACTGATGTTATCCAGCCTCGGTAAACTATCCTGCAATCAATAAGAAAATGTACCGTTGGAGGAGAGTTCATGACATTTCCCCTCCCTGCAGCATGAACAAGGCAGCCGGGGGTCGGACGAGATACTGTGTGAAGCCTGTCTGTTCTACACGGAGATTCGGAGGCCTCTGGCATCGTGGGAATAAGGCACTGGAGTTTGCGAGGATGGAGGCTTCTTTTTTTTAAGTCAACATTTAGTGGCGTTTATCCGTTAAAATGGGAACTGCACTGGCTACCCAAACACTTCTCGGCTGTGCCACGTTCTTCACGGCGACACAGAGGGCGGTGGAAGTTTGGAACTCTCTTCCGCAAACGGCAATTGATGCTGGGTCAATTGTTAATTTAAAATCTGAGATTGATAGATTTCTGCTAACTGAAGGTATTAAGGGATATGGGGCAAAGGCGGGTAGATGGAGTTAGCTCGCAGAGCAGCCATGATCTCATCGAATGGCAGAGCAGGCTCGAGGGGCTGAATGGCCTACTCCTGCTCCTATGTTCCTAGGCTGCGAACACGGTGGTAGGTTGGTCCTTTCAATCCCTCTCCTTTCCTGCCCTTGCTGTGCAGTTGGCTGTTTCTTCCTGGTTGCGTATGTAAGTGAAGCACTTCGATCGCCTGGCCTGGAATTTCCGGCCTACCCCACACCGATTCTTTGGCAGGATCTAGGGCGGACCTGAGGGGCTTGAGGTCACGCTCTGCCGTGTCTCTGCCTCCCTTCCATTTCCCCAACAGCCCACCTGCTGGTGCGAACAATATTAAAATGAGGGATACAGGAGAGTCTCCGTTGGGTTTCCCACCCTTTACCTTCAGTTGAGCGCTGGATGCCAGGGCTGCTAGTTAGGATCTGGTGCCCAACCTTTAAACACAGGCAAAGGGACGGAGAAGATGGTGCTGCCTCCAAGAACAACAACAACATCTTGCATTTATATAGCGACTTTAACCTAGTAAAACATCCCAAGGCATTTCACAGGAGCGATTATCAGACAGAAGTTGACACCAAACCACATAAAGAGATATTAGGGCAGGTGACCAAAAGCTTGGTCAAAGAGATAGGTTTTAAAGGAGGAGAGAGAGGCGGAGAGGTTTAGGGAGGGAATTCCAGAGCTCAGGGCCCAGGCAGCTGAAGGCACGGCCGTCAGTGGTGGAGCGATTAAAATTGGGAATGCGCAAGAGGCCAGAATTGGAGGAGCGCCGAGATCTCGGAGGGTTGTAGAGCTGGAGGAGGTTACAGAGATAGGGAGGTGAGAGGCCACGGAGGGATTTGAACACAAGGATGAGAATTTTAAAATCGAGGCACTGCTGGACCGGGAGCCAATGTAGGTCAGCGAGCACAGGGGCTGATGTGTGAACGGGACTCGGTGCGAGTTAGGACACAGGCAGCTGAGTTTTGGATGAGCTCAAGTTTACAGAAACATAGAAACATAGAAGATAGGAGCAGGAGTCGGCCATTTGGCCCCTCAAGCCTGCTCCGCCATTCAGTGCGATCATGGCTGATCATCCAAATTCAGTACCCTGTCCCTGCTTTCTCCCCATATCCCTTGATCCCTTTAGCCTTAAGAAATATATCCAACTCCTTCTTGAATATATTTAATGAATTGGCCTCTACTGCCTTCTGTGGTAGAGAATTCCACAGGTTCACCGCTCTCTGGGTGAAGAAATTCCTCCTCATCTCTGTCCTAAATGGCTTACCCTTATCCTTAGACTGTGACCCCTGGTTCTGGACTCCCCGACCATCGGGAACATCCTTCCTGCATCTAGTCTGTCTAGTCCTGTTAGAATTTTATAAGTTTCAACGAGGGTGCAAGGTGGGAGGCGGCCAGGAGAGCGTTGGAATAGTCGAGTCTGGAGTTAACAAAAGCATTGACGTGGGTTTCATCAGCAAATAGGCTGAGGTGGGGCGGAGACGGACGATGTTATGGAGGTGGAAGTAGGTGGTCTCAGTGATGGAACGAATATGGGGTTCGGAAGCTCAGCTCAGGGTCAAATAGGTTGTGAATGGCCTCAAATACATAAATACTGTGGCAACAAGAGCAGGTCAGAGGCTGGGTATTCTGCGGCGAGTGTCTCACCTCCTGACTCCCCAAAGCCTTTCCATCTTCTACAAGGCACAAGTAAGGAGTGTGATGGAATACTCTCCACTTGCCTGGATGAGTGCAGCTGCAACAACACTCAAGAAGCTCGACACCATCCAGGACAA
The DNA here is from genome assembly GCF_052327205.1 of Somniosus microcephalus. Lineage (NCBI taxonomy): Eukaryota > Metazoa > Chordata > Chondrichthyes > Squaliformes > Somniosidae > Somniosus > Somniosus microcephalus. The sequence goes on along the minus strand of NC_140994.1, from coordinate 12,656,430 downwards.
AGCAGCCCGCTTGATTGGCACCCCATCCACCACCTTAAATATTCACTCCCTCCACCACCGGCGCACCGTGGCTGCAGTGTGGACCATCTACAAGATGCACTGCAGCAACTCGCCAAGGTTTCTTCGGCAGTGCCTCCCAAACCCACAACCTCTACCACCTGGGAGGACAAGGGCAGCAGGCACATGGGAACACCATCACCTCCAAGTTCCCCTCCAAGTCACACACCATCCTGACTTAGAAATATATTGGCCGATCATTCGTCGTCGCTGGGTCAAATTCCTGGAACTCCCTCCCGAACAGCACTGTGGGAGTACCTTCACCACACGGACTGCAGCGGTTCAAGAAGGCGGCTCACCACCACCTTATCAAGGGCAATTAGGGATGGGCAATAAATGCTGGCCTTGCCAGCGACGCCCACATCCCATAAACAAATTTTAAAAAACAGTGGCCTGGGACAGCTGTACACAGGCCACAGAGGACCAGAAGAAATTTCAGACATATTTTTTAAAACATTTTCTGCCAACTCTGAGGCTGTTGGCACTCCCACTGCAGTAAGCCTACCGCTACTGACTGACACCCTTGTTCTGCTGGGACTCCCTGGTAAAGGCTGGGTAGCCCACCTCCAACATGCAAACAGGGTCAGTAGCCGGGGGGTGGGCAACTCCACGATGGATTTGAAAAGCCTGAAGATTGTTAGAGGATGGGGAAGACTGAGTGAAGGTGAGGAGTTCCGGGGAAAGAATCGGTTAGATCAGGGGGCAGTGCGATGGGTCATGAACGCGATAAGCACCAAATTGGGAGGGAGGGAAAATCAAGATGGCCAACCGTTTTAAGTTGCTCTCCTCTGCCTCCCAGCGGCGAGATGTGTGAACTGCAGGCTTTCTTCCCGAGGCTCAGGACAAGCGGAGAAAATGAAAAAGGAGGAAAAATGGTAGAAAGCTGGGAGATGGTGAGCAGTGGAACTGCCTTATTTGCATACAAACTCTGTCAAAGTCATGGGGAGAAGTAAGTAAGAAAGTATATAACGCCTTTCACAACAATTAAGTACTTTAGAACATAAGTGTTAAGTATGTGTATTGTATTGAACAATTAACACAAAGACTTAAACGTATAACTCAAACAGGTCTTTACTGGTTGGAGGTAGGGACTATACGTAGGTCTTTACTTCATGCCCACAGGCGGGAACTGAGGGGAGATCAGTACCCACAGTACTATTTATACCCCTATGGCCAGGAGTGGTACTGCGTATCACTACGCCCTACAAGTAGTGCAGTCCTGTCCATAGGTTTAAAGTAGCACACATATTACATACACAACATTCCTCCCTTCTTAGCTTTACAGTCATCTCCCCATTTAACATAACGTAATAACATATATACATATATAACTTCAGGTTTACATAACAGAATAACATAGATACATAGATAACTTCATGTCAAAACAGATCACAGATTCAGTCTCTGCGGAAAACAGTTCACAGATTCAATCTCTGCGGAAAATAGTTCACAGATTCAGTCTCTGTGGTGTAGTCGGTTCACGTTGCTGGAGTGACTCATTCAATAGTCCTTCCATGGATTTAACAGCTTGAACTTCCGAACTGATTTGGCTCCGTTCGGAGGGACCACGTGTGTGATCTGGTAGAGGTGATAATGGTTCAGATGGGTCATCTTCTGTTTTTACTTTTCCTTTTCTGCTTCTTGGAGACTCTCTGGGCTCCATTGTCAGCTGCCACAGCTGCCAGCTGCATGCGCAGTTCCTCCTTCTCTTCCTCCTTTTTTCGTAGTAGAGCCACCTTCTCCCGATGTTCCGTAGACTTTCGGTGCTCCTCCATGATTTCTGTATGGTGGGAGTCGAAGTTACAAGTTGGGCAGGACAGGACATAGTAATATTCGGAGTCGTCCGACAGGTCAGCGAGAGGGTCGTCTATTTCCTCCATACCCAGCTGGACGTTAGCCAGCTCTTGTTCCAAATCCAGACATCTTTCCTGAAGAGACTTCTTCATGTGTACCTCTGCATCCAGCTTTTTCTGGGCTTTCAGCAAGTCGTTTACTAGCGACCTCATTTGTGATTTTAATACTTCAACTTCCTTTGGAGATTGATTGATCGGACTATGCAATCCCTCTACCGGAGCAGCTGTTTCAGCGGTCTGTTGTTCTACATTGACGTGAGTCAGCGTACTTTTGGCATCCAATGGCTGCTCTGTTGCAGTCGTTTCAGTCTGTGTCGTCACATCAGCCATCTCAATGACTTTTGAGAACTCCGAACCCTTTTCCTTTGAAGATCGCAGCTCGTGTTCAAGTTTTTCCCATTTCAGAGTCTTGTCCCTCAGCATATGAAGGAGTTGGCTGACCGTTAACTCTTCTGACACCAGATTATGGCACGCACCTTCAGAACCTGAATCAGCTTTGATTCGTTCGGCCTCCTCGCGCCGATGGTTGGTGTGCTCCTGCTCCATTTTCTCCATCAGTTGCTTCTGTTGCCTTTCCAGATTCTCCCACTCTGTAACAAAGAACTTTTTTATTTCATTCATCTCTTGCTCAAAACGGCGAATCATTTGTTCTAATTGCTGTTGTAGTTTGAAATGGAGTTGAGTTCGAGCCCAGTGTCCCTCAAAAATGTGCATATCAGTAGACTTGACAGACTCAGAATTCTCTGTTAAACTATGTTGTTGTTGCTCAGTGGAATTCTGTGCTGAAACTTTGTCTTTTGCACATGGGTTGGTCTTACCATCATCAGTTCTAGAGTCTGGGCTGATTATCTGCACCGAGTTCTCACTCTTTATGGCTTTTAGCGAATGCCAGTCCATATTTATGTTTCTAAACCACTCCCGGCCTAGTAGTGGTGGACCTCCCTCCGGTAGCACATATAAGTCCATTATTTGACTTCCTTCGCCCTTGTTGGCCACTGCAACCTTTATTGTCCCGATGGGGTACACTCTCTGCCCCGTGTAGGTTGTCAATATAATCTCCGTATCCTGTAGGGGAATATGTTGGAATAACCTTCTGTAATCTTTCTTATTCATGACCGACAATGCCGATCCAGTGTCCAATTCCATTTTTACTTGGACTCCTTCTATCTGAAGAGTAACCCAAATTGTCTGGAGGTCTGCACCCTTACCAACATTGAGTACCCTTAAGCTAGCCAGTTCAATACTGCTTAAGCCAGCCAGTTCATTACTGCTAGCGTCTGAATCGGACTCCTGTTCGGCCACCTTGTGTACTTTTGCGTATTTTCCTTGCGGTGACTTCTTGTTGCTGGTCTTCTTCCCTGACCTGCATACTCTAGCTATATGTCCAAGCCTACCACAAGTTCTACATTCTTGGTTTTTAAACCAACACTGGTTCTGATCATGCGTTGTCTTTCCACAACGATAACATTTGCCAGAACTCACACCCAATTTGTGTGCACTGAGCTCCGGTGACCGTAGCTGCATTACTGCCGTGCCTCTCGCTGCGGCTTCGTGTGCTGCTGCCATAGTGACCGCCTTCTCAAGCGTCAGCTCATTCTCCTCGAGCAGTCGCTTTTGTGTATCCTGTTTAAATAAACCACACACAAATTTGTCTCGTAGTGCAACTGTCAGTCCCGTTCCAAACTGGCAATATTTCGCTAATTTACGCAATTCCAGCAAATATTCAGCATTGCTTTCATGCTGTAGCTGCCTTCTGTTGTAAAATTTAAATCGTTCCGCTAGCATCAGCGGCGTGGGGTTTAGATGATCTTTCAGGACAGTAACAATCTCATCGAACGTCTTATCCGCCGGTTCATCTGGTGATAACAGGTGTTTCAATTGCCCGTATGTCTTCGCACCCATTAAATTTAATAATGTTAGTGCTTTATCAGCCTCACGAATTTTATTGGCCTTACAATAATTTTTAACTCGTTCAACATATATGGCCCAATCTTCGATGTCACTATCAAAGTTGCGAATATTCCCGTGTTTAGGCATTGTAGTACTTTATCAGATTTGCAATTTCTCAGATTTTTTTTTTTTTTACTGCTATCCAAGATGGCGGCTTCCCGCTCTTGCCGTCGTCCTCCGCCCACAAAATGGTGGTTTTCCCGCGCTTGGCGGTCTTCACCCGTCCCCCGACGCCGTCTCCCTTCAGCCCCGAGTGCGGCCCTTATCTCCGCCGCGATCGATGGCCCGCGCTTTTCACCGCGGCTCTCGCGCCTTCAGTGTCTGCCGACGCTGCGCCTTTCAGCCCGAGTGCGGCCCTTATCTTTGGTCCCGATCGCTGGCCCGCGCTGCGCCTCGCACTTGAAGGCGGCCCGGCCTTATCTCCGATCGCGATCGATGGCCCTTATCTCCTCCAACTTCCCCAGCCCTGTCTTTGCAGCCAACGCTGCACGGCTTACCCCACCACCTAGGTTGAACAAGGAAACTGCAGAAAGACTTCTGTCAGTCGCTGGAAGCTGTCAGGATGGCTGCTGCACTCCAGTGCTCAGTCGCTGATGGAGGCTTCAGAGTCCTAAAGCCTGTCGCTTCTAGTGGGGTGGTGATGTTTGAAACCTCTCTTCAACTGCCGCAGGGTAAGAACCTGACTCGTCGCCAGTGTTAAGTATGTGTATTGTATTGAACAATTAACACAAAGACTTAAACGTATAACTCAAACAGGTCTTTACTGGTTGGAGGTAGGGACTATACGTAGGTCTTTACTTCATGCCCACAGGCGGGAACTGAGGGGAGATCAGTACCCACAGTACTATTTATACCCCTATGGCCAGGAGTGGTACTGCGTATCACTACGCCCTACAAGTAGTGCAGTCCTGTCCATAGGTTTAAAGTAGCACACATATTACATACACAACAATAAGAACATAAGACGTAGGGGCAGGAGTCGGCCATTTGGCCCCTCGAGCCTGCTCCACCATTCAATAAGATTATGGCTGATCTGATCTTGGCCTCAACTCCACTTCCCTGCCCGCTCCCCATAACCCTCGACTCCCTTATCGTTCAAAAATCTGTCTATCTCCACCTTAAATATATTCAGTGACCCAGCCTCCACAGCTCTCTGGGGACGAGAATTCCAAAGATTCACGACCCTCAGAGAGAAGAAATTCCTCCTCTATTCCTTTTTAAATGGGTGCCACCTTATTCTGAAATTATGCCCCCTAGTTCTAGATTCCCCCACGAGGGGAAATATCCTCTCTGCATCCACCCTGTCAAGCCCTTTCAGAATCTTATATGTTTCAATAAGATCCCCTCTCATTCTTCTAAACTTCAATGAGTATAGGCCCAACCTGCTCAACCTTTCTTCATAAGACAACCCCTTCATCTCCGGAATCAACCTCGTGAACCTTCTCTGAACTGCCTCCAATGCAAGTATATCCTTCCTTAAATAAGGAGACCAAAACTGTACGCAGTACTCCAGGTGTGGTCACTGTTGTAATGTAGGAAACGCTGCAGCCAATTTGCGCACAGCAAGCTCCCGCAAACAGCAATGTGATAATGACCCGATAATTACATAGTATTTACAGCACAGAAACAGGCCATTCGGCCCAACTGGTCCATGCCAGTGTTTATGCTCCACACGAGCCTCCTCCCACCCTGTTTCATCTCACCCCATCAACATATCCTTCTATTCCTTTCTCCCTCAGGTGTTTATCCAGCTTCCCCTTAAATGTATTTCTGCTCTTCGCCTCAGCCACTCCCTGTGGTAGCGAGTTCCACATTCTCACCGCTCTCTGGGTAAAGAAGTTTCTCTTAACAAATTCTCCCATTTCCTTTATTTTACAGGAAATGTCAGGTCCCTGGAGACAATGGTTGAGGAGTGCAAGATCTCTGGACGCTTATCAACGCTGAATTCTGAATCAACAACAGCAACCTGACAATCCAGCACTTTGGCCACTTTCCACAATTTCCAGCCCTCCTCTGCGTTTTATTTCCAGCTTTCCCAGTACTTTGCCTCCAAGTTCAAAGTATTCCCAACATAATGCATCGGCCAAGGTGATAATTGGACTCCGTCAGTCAGCTACTATCTTTATTTATGGGTTATATAAAAAAAAAAATCCAATCTGCTTCAATGATGTTAGTTGAGGAACAAATATTGGCCAGGACACTGCGGACAACTCCTCTGCCATTCTTCAAATCATGGGATCTTTTATGTCCGCCTGAGAGGGCAGACAGGGCCTCAGTTTACATCTCATACCAAAAAGCTGCACCTCCGACAGTGCAGCACTCCCTCAGTACTGCGTTGAAATGTCTGACTGGATTAGGCGCTCAAAGGGGGAAAAATTCAGTTGTTTGCGCCTCCCGTTAGCGCCTTAAGAGGGCGCTAATTGGGGCGCAAAGCAACTAGCGCCCGGGCGCGGCGATGTTTGCGCCGCTCGCGAAATTAACTAGACATTTTGCGGCGGCGCTAAACACTACCGCCACGATCTCCTGCGCTGACAGATCGTGACGTCAGTCGAGTGCGCAACGCCCCGTTAGCGCCCCGGACCGGATATTGAGTGGCGCCCCCCTGCCTTACTGCCTGCCGCTAGCAACGACAGGTTGAGGGGAGCGTTTTGCAGTTAGAAAGGGACTGGGGGAGCGCTATTTAAAGGCGACCGCTTCCTGCCTCTTTTTGTCGGTGACATTTTTGCACCACGCATTCTGAGAGAGAGAGAGAGAGAGACTTCTGGAGAGATTCAACGCTGTGTGAAGGGGTTTTGAGTACTGAGCAGCACTTCACAGGTTCATTTTGATTTGCCCTTCCTTGGTTCGCCAGCGCTCTGAGGTAGCGCCTCGCTCCTCGGCCTTTGTGCCTTAAGACAGGTGTGAAGCGCCTGATTTAGCGCTCCAATCACCTCCAGAGCCGATAAAAGCCAAGTTTGCCGTCGGAGGCGATAATTAGCGCCAGGCGCTAAACTTTGCGCACGGCCGATAATGGCGCCCCAAACGGGGCAATACTGAATTTTTCCCCCAAAGTCTCTTGGAGTGGGACCATGAACCCACTGCCCTTCTGACTCAGAGACAAGAGTGCTACCCACTCAGGGTTCCCACCAAGCTTCAACTGCATGGAGAGAGGCCGTGATAGAGTCTCACTGCAGTCTGCTGCCGCTTTCGATAGATGTAACCGTGGCCACTCAGAGCGTACAAATCTGCTCTCTTAAGAACCTTACAGGAAGATTGATTTATAGTAAGGGGAATGTTTTTATAGCACATCTTGAAAAGACGGGAAATAGGATCAGTCTGCATAAGTCATCAAGAAGGGATTCACAGCAACAGAGCAGCCTTTCACAGGAGACCTGTACTGTACAACAAAATGTTTTGTGCCTTGTTGTGCCTATTTAACCCATTACGTGCTGAATAGGCTTCGTGGCCCTTCAAAATACATGTAACATCTGGGAAGACTATTGAGGCGAATAGTATAGATGCATTTAAAGGGAGGCTGGACAAGCATATGAGGGAGAAAGGGAATAGAGGGTTACGCTGATAGAGTTAGATGAGGAAAGACGGGAGGAGGCTCGAGTGGAACATAAACACCGGCATGGGCCGAATGGCCTGTTTCTGTGCCGTATATCCGACGTAAAACTTCCAGCTCATTTTCATCACTGAATTGAATCACAGTGCATTCCTTCAGGGAGCTCTCCAGGACAGACCCTCCAGTAATCTTGTTCTTGACGATTCATCTGACAGTACACCGCTAATCATTGAATCATACAGCATAGAAGGAGGCCATTCAGCCCATCGTGCCTGTGCCGGCTCTTTGAAAGAGCTCTCCGATTAGTCCCACTCTCCCCTGCTCTTTCCCTGTAGCCCCTGCAAATTTTTCCCCTTTAGGTAAATATCCAATTCCCTTTGGAAAGTTACGACTGAATTTGCTTCCAACCCCCTGATCATAACAACTCACTGCGTAGAAAAAAAATCTCCTTATCTCACCTCTGGGTCTTTTGCCAATGACCTTAGCTCTATGAACTCTGGTTACCGACCCTCCTGCCACTGGAAATTCCACATGATTTTGAACAACTCTATTAAATCCCCCCTTAACCTTCTTTGCTCTAAAGAGAACAATCCCAGCTTCTCTAGTCTCTCCGCTTAATGCATCTCTGGTGATGTTGTGTATTGATTGCGAGTTTGACACCAGTCAATACGGTAATGTAATATGCATTGCATTATGGGAATTATCCGGGAAAACGGCAGTCGGCCATTTTACGCAATAAAGTGAACATCGTGGTTATAAGCCTGTCTGCCTGACTCTGATTTAATTCGACGTATCTACATGCTTGATTGAACGCATTAAAGCATAGATACAACAGGTACCATTCTAGTAAATCTCCTCTCTAAGGCATTGACATCCTTCTGAAAGTGTGATGCCCAGAATTAGACACAATACTCCGGCTGGGACCTAACCAGTGATTTATAAATGTTTAGCATAATATCCTTGCGTTTGCACTCTATGGCTGGGATCTTACCTGAAGAGGCGCGTTGGGGGCAGGACTGCTGCCTTTCGGGTTCTAGTCCCGCCCCCAGGGATGTCCGAAGCACAGATGCTATTTTGCGTCAATTGACCTTGTTAAGCCCCGCCCTGCGGGCTTGCCGGCCAATTAAGAGAAAGCCGGTGTCAGATGACGTCAGTTGATGACGCTTCATAGAAACATAGAAGATAGGAGCAGGAGTAGGCCATTCGGCCCCTCGAGCCTGCTCCGCCATTCAATTCGATCATGGCTGATCATCCAAATTCAGTACCCGGTCCCTGCTTTCCCTTGATCCCTTTAGCCTTAAGAAATATATCCAACTCCTTCTTGAATATATTTAATGTACTGGCCTCCACCGCCTCCTGTGGTAGAGAATTCCACAGGTTCACCACTCTCTGGGTGAAGAAATTCCTCCTCATTTCTGTCCTAAATGGCCTACCCTTTATCCTTAGACTGTGTCCCCTGGTTCTGGAGTCTCCGACCATCAGGAACATCCTTCCTGTATCTAGTCTGTCCAGTCCTGTCAGAATTTTATAAGTTTCGATGAGATCACCTCTCATTCTTCTAAACTCTAAATTTTCCGCCAGGGGTCGAACCGGCGACCTTTCGCGTGTAAGGCGAACGTGATAACCGCTCCACTACGGAAATCTCTATCTGTCAAACACTGACAATCACTGTACAAATGTAAGCCCTTGCACCCAGGCTCCCCAATGATTCTTTCCTTAAGATAAAACAGATGGCAGCTGCAGGTAAGGTTACAGAAGCGATCTGTCACTTCTCCCAATGAGGTGAGGCCACACAAGCACTTCAAAGTTTTTCAGCTACAGAAAAATCTAATCACATTAAAAATTACTTTCCCAACATTTCCTTACCTCTGATACTCACCAGTGTCCCATTGCATACTTCACACCACTTCTGTAGCTGTCATCTATACACAAACATTACAACAGACCCACAGCATGCCTCACTTACTCTGGCGAGGTTCCCCGACATCGGGAAGCCCACAGCAGAAGCCTGAAAATGGGAAAAAGCCTCTTAACTGCCTGATAACTATCTGTTAACAATCAGTTAAGTGGCTATAACCCTCTTCCCGATGCTAGGAGTTGGATCCCTGCGCAAATCGGGAACTCAACTCCTGGGAAGATTGTTTGGAGGCGAATTGGGAGCGGGTTTTGGATCCGATCCCATTCTTTTTGATTTTGTAGGAATTTCCGGCTCCAAACCCGCCTCCTCAGGGCTGGTAAAATCCAGCCCTATGCCTCCATTAATAAAGCCAAGGATCCCGTATGCTTTTTTTTTACAGCCTTCTCAACTTATATATTTTATTTTAACTAACTCACTACAAGGTGGCGGGACATTAGTCACTAGGCTACTGGTTATGTTACTGCACTAGTACTCCAGAGGCCTGGACTAATGATCCAGAGATGTGAGTTCACAATCCCACCACGGCAGCTGGGGAATTTAAATTCAGCTAATTAAATAAATTTGGAATTAAACAACTAGTCTCAATAATGGTGACCATGAAACTACCGGATTGTCGGAAAAACCCAACTGGTTCACTTTCGGGAAGGAAATCTGCCGCCCTTACCCGGTCTGGCCTATATGTGACTCCAGACCCACAGCAATGTGGTTGACTCTTAGCTGCCCACTGAAATGGTCGATCAAGACACTCAGTTGTACCAAACCGCTATGACAAAGCCAGCGCCGTGGGAGTACCTTCACCACAGGGACTGCAGTGGTTCAAGAAGGTTGGAATAAACGGGTCTTTTTCCGAGTGGCAGGCAGTGACTCGTGGGGTACCGCAGGGATCGGTCCTTGGACCCCAGCTATTCACAGTATATATTAATGATCTAGACAAGGGAACTAGATGTAATATCTCCAAATTTGCAGATGACACAAAGCTGGGTGGGCGTGTGTGTTGTGAGGAGGATGCCGAGAAACTCCAGGATGATTTGGACAGGTTGGGTGATTGGGCAAAAGCATGGCAGATGCAATATAACGTGGATAAATGTGAGGTTATCCACTTTGGTGGCAAAAACAGGAAGGCAGATTATTATCTGAATGGCAATAGATTGGGAGAAGGGGAAGTGCAACGAGACCTGGGTGTCCTTGTGCACCAGTCGCTGAAGGTAAGCATGCAGGTGCAGCAGGCGGTTAAGAAGGCAAATGGTATGTTGGCCTTTGTAGCGACAGGGTTTGAGTACAGGAACAAGGATGTCTTGCTGCAGTTATACAAGGCCTTGGTGAGACCACATTTTGAGTATTGTGTGCAGTTTTGGTCACCTTATCTGAGGAAGGATGCTCGTGCCATGGAGGGAGTGCAACGAAGATTCACCAGACTGATAACCTGGGATGGCAGGAATGACGTATGAGGAGAGATTGGGTCGATTGGGCTTATATTCGCTGGAGTTTAGAAGAATGAGAGGGGATCTCATTGAAACTTATAAAATTCTGACAGGACTGGACAGACTAGATGCAGGAAGGATGTTCCCGATGGTCAGGGAGTCCAGAACCAGGGGTCACAGTCTAAGGATAAGGGGTAGGCCATTTAGGACAGAAATGAGGAGGAATTTCTTCACCCAGAGAGTGGTGAACCTGTGGAATTCTCTACCACAGAAGGCAGTAGAGGCCAATTCATTAAATATATTCAAGAAGGAGTTGGATATATTTCTTAAGGCTAAAGGGATCAAGGGATATGGAGAGAAGGCAGGGACAGGGTCCTGAGTTTGGATGATCAGCCATGATCGCATTGAATGGCGGAGCAGGCTCGAGGGGCCGAATGGCCTACTCCTGCTCCTATCTTCTATGTCTATATTTCTCACCACCACCTTCTCAAGGGCAATAAATGCCGGCCTTGCCAGCGACGCCCACATCCCGTGAACGAATAAATTATTAAAAAAATATCAGGGTTGTCACCTTACCTCTAGGTGCAAGGATAGGCCATGAAACGTGATGGGGTTTTACAGATAACGATTAAAGTTCGCGGACTGATTTTCCTGTTTCTAATACCCCGTGTGCAACCATTCCTGAGGTGTTGCGGACCAAAAATACCATTGACTCTAATGCTGGGTTTCCACCCCTTTTGTGGATTTCCTGTGGTGGTGGTGGGGGGAGCGGGGGAAGCGGTGTGAGTTTAGCAAAAATGAACAGAAGCATTTAAATGACACAGAAATTACACTACAAGTATTTTCCAAGTACTTTCTGGGGATACCGCCATGCCTAAAGATCTCCTACGGTATCTCAACGTTTGAGGGGAGTAGGGAGGGGAGGGTAAGCGTTCTGGGGCCGCCTCTCTTCAAACAATCAGGTCACACTGAACTAACTCGAAATGGAGAAATCTATAAGATGCTCCCATAGTTTCACTAGTAATATCCATCGAAGGAAATCTCCTCACCCTCACCTTGAAAGAAAGAAAGGACTTGCATTTCTACAGCGCCTTTCACGACCTCAGGACGTCCCAAAGTGCTTTACAGCCAATGAAGTACTTGTTGAAGTGTAGTCACTGTTGTAATGTGGGAAATACAGCAGCTAAGTTGTGCACAGCAAGCTCCCACAATCAGCCACGTGATAATGACCAGATAATCTGCTTTTTTTAATGATGTTGGTTGAGGAATAAATATCGGCCCCAGGACACCGGGGAGAACTCCCTTGCTCTTCTTCAAAAGTATTGCCGTGGGATCTTTTACGTCCACCTGAGAGGGCAGATGGGGCCTCGGTTTAACGTCTCATCTGAAAGACGGCACCTCCGACAGTGCGGCACTCCCTCGGCACTGCACTGGGAGTGTCGGCCTGGATTATGTGCTCAAGTCTCTGGAGTGGCAGTAAATGTCTACAGAAAGTCTACCTATGCACTCTGAGTGTTGTGCCAGAATGAGAGGAGAGAGGTTTTATTTTAGGGTCATCACTGGGGAATTTTTAAACAATATCAGTCCCTGGAAAAGATTGGAAGACAACATCCTAACGTTTCTAGCCAAGATTTATCCATTTGGCCAGTGTAGGCTGTTTTAGGAGTTGGTTGAGGCCAGAACACTCAGAGAACTCCCCTACTCTGAATAGTGCAACGAGATTGTTTATGTCCACCTGAGAGGGCAGACGGGGCCTCGGATTAACGTCTCATCGTAAGATGGCACCTCCGACAGTGCAGCACTCCCTTGGCACTGCACTGGGAGTGTCAGCTTAGATTTTGTGCTTAAGTCTCTGGAGTGGGACTTGAACCCACAACCTTCTGACTCAGAGGCGAGAGTGGCTACCAGCTGAACCACGGCTGACACCTTGGGATGTCTATGGCTGATTCTGAACTCACCGGAGGTCTGTACACATGTAGTTTCCAACACAACTTCACTGGCTAGCAATCACGAGCAGGAACTCTGGCTGATTTTTTTCTTCCTCTCCTTAATCCAAGGAGTGCGGAGTCCCAAGTTTACAACCGCCACTGCTACCTCCAGCCGAGACCAGCTAACTCGGCCCAGTCCCAGGACTCGCACCTGGAACCTTCGGGTCCAAGAAGCTTAGTTACAGCTGCCTTTGCCAGCTGGGCCATCAGGGGGCAGCGCTCTGCATCTGCTCCTGTTCATTCTTTGAAACTATTTGTAGTTCAAGCGGTGAGTGCCAGTGATATCGGAGGAGCTATTGAAGAGATACGTGGCCCATCTCTCCCGGCTGAGCAGGTGTGAGGGCTAACCCCCAGCAACATCTGGCCAAGGCCTGGTCTTGGGTTAGTAGCCAATAGCTACTTCTTCAGAAATAACAACAGAAAATGCTGGAAAAACTCAGCAGGCCAGGCAACATCCGTGGAGAGAGAAACAGAGTCAATGTTTTAGGTCGAAACCCTTCTATAGAACTGAGAGAAAAGGCAGGAAATGAAACAAAAGGCAGTTTGTGGGGCTGGGAAATGGGGGAGGGGATGAAAGGAGAGACATTAAGAGATATTCAAGGTGAGACCAGATGGTAATAGGGCAGGTAAAGAGACAGACAGTGGCTCTAGATGAAGTGTGAAATGTGCTGGCAGAGTGAGAGACAGCTGCCATGTGGGAGAGAGAGGAAAGGAAAAGGCACAAACCAAAAGTGTGGATAAAAAATATAAAAATATAATAGGGGCCGAGGTTATGATCTGAAGTTGTTGAACTCGATATTGAGTCCGGAAGGCTGTAAAGTGCTACTTCTTCAGAGTTCATTTAATAATTAAATTCATTACCAGGAATTTTAAGCCTGACCCCAGTTTACAACAGCTGGCCTCTAGTCCATCGCAGCAAGTATGGGCGGGATGTGGGTCTCGCAACGAAACGAGTGTCAGCACATTGAGGAAGGAGTCCAGTTGGAGAGCTGCTCCTCTGAGGATCAGACGCTGGTCACTTCCAATATCTTCATGTAAAATAAGCAAAAATGACCGCTCAGAACACAGTCTGGGTCCAATTGGCTGTATCAACCCTTGAAAGTAAATGCAGAGACTTGGTAGAGAAGGTTCTGATATGGCAAAGGTCCCCAAACCTGCCCACCCACCAATTCATATCAAATTCCCACTGAGGTCCGAGGAACATCATGCAGGATGGGGATCTGAGTGGCCTGAGGTTAATGGACTGCCACCGTTAGCACCCCATTGGCTGTAAAGCGCTTTGGGATGTCCTGAGGTCGTGAAAGGCGCTATATAAATGCAAGCTCTTTCTTTGTATTTCTCAATGTAGAGTTTGGCTTGGGGCAAATAATTGGAAAAGTGTTCCATTCTCCCAGTTCTGCCTCCCCCCCCCTGATCTCAATAAGCAAAACCAATTCACATCAAACAAACCAATTACAAACAGGTGGTAACAAGTGGCTTGTCATCCAGGGCAGGTGCAATAGGTCCTCTTGGGAACCTGCATGAGGGTCCTGTCCTGAAGTCTTTCCCTCTCAGAAGCCTACATTCCCTAGAGTTTAGAAGAATGAGAGGTGACCGCATTGATACATATAAAATTCTACGGACAGGGTATCTGCTGGGAGGATGCTTCCCCTGGTTGGAGAGTCTAGAACTAAGGGTCACAGTCTCAATTTAAGAGGTCGGCCATTTAGGACTGAGATGAGGAGAAATTTCTTCACTCAGAGGGTGGTGAATCTTTGGAATTCTCTACAGAGGGCTGTGGATGCTGAGTCGTTGAGTATATTCAGATAGATTTTTGGACTCTAGGGGAATCAAGGGATGTGGGAATTGGATGGGAAAGTGGAGTTGAGGTCGAAGATCAGCCATGATCTTATTGAATGGCCTACTCTGGCTCCTAATTCTTATGTTCTCAGAAGCATGTAGAAGAAGTCCAAGGAGACTGATCCCTGCCTCTTCCCTTCACTCCTCAGAACGCATTCTGTGCCTCCCTCAATAGCACAGAGTGGGAAACTCACCATGGGGAGCCCAATAACCTACCATTCCCGAATACGTGCTCAAGACTGCAGCAGGTCCCCAGGGAGAGCACCTCCTGCGGTAACTATTTCAAATCTACTAGAAACATCAAACAGGGAAATCGGTCTGTTCTGTGTGTGTTGTCGCTTATACAAGAACAGACATGGAAAAATTCCCCGGGGTCTTTGACCAAATAAAAGAGTTGCAATTACTACATGCTCGAGATGGGAACAGTAGCGTAGTGGTACTGTCGCTGGGCTAGTAATTCAGAGTTCAAATCCCACCAAGGCAGCTGAGGAATTTAAATTCAGATAATAAAAAGCTAGTACAGGAAACTTTCTGGTATCCGGCACCGACGGGACTGAGCTGGTGCCGTACCATCAAAACTGCCGTAGAAACCAGCGCTAATGTTAAAACATACGGAGCTTTTGAGCTCCATGTGAATCAACAAACCCTGTTGCTTAGCAGCAGCTTCAAAACAGTCGGCCGCAGCTTAAAAGCGTCTCTGTAGCTAAGCAACAGCTTCAGCTAGACCTTGCAGAGCCTGACTGGAAAAAAAAAGCAACGAGAAGTAAAAAAACTTATAGGAAACGGCTCCTGAATTTTGCCGGTAGATAGAGCTTTCCGGACATTTAACCTCCGGTTAAACGAAAGTTTCCTGTATCAGTAATCGTATCGGATTGTCGTAAAAACCCATCTGATTCACTAATGTCCTTTAGGGAAGGAAATCTGCCGTCCTTACCTAGTCTGGCCTATATGTGACTCCAGACCCACAGCAATGTGGTTGACTCTGAAATGGCCTAGTGAGCCACTCAGTTTTTACCACAGAAGGCAGTTGAGGCCAATTCATTAAATATATTCAAGAAGGAGTTCGATATATTTCTTAAGGCTAAAGGGATCAAGGGGTATGGGGAGAAAGCAGGGACAGGGTACTGAATTTGGATGATCAGCCATGATTTCATTGAATGGCGGAGCAGGCTCGAGGGGCCGAATGGCCTACTCCTGCTCCTATCTTCTATGTTTCTATGTCCTAAAGTGTTCCACAGCCAATGAAGTATTTTTGAAGTGTAGGCACTGTTGTTATGAATGACCAGGTGGGTTGAGGGAGGTATGTTTTTGGCCAGGACACCAGATGAACTCCCTGCTGTTCTTCGAATGGTGCCATAGGATCTTCATTAGACACCTGAACAGGCAGACGGGGACCTCGGTTGAACATCTCATCCAAAGGATGGCACCTCCGACAGTGCAGTGCTCCCTCAGCACTGTACTGGATT
Organism: Somniosus microcephalus; assembly: GCF_052327205.1. Taxonomy (NCBI): domain Eukaryota; kingdom Metazoa; phylum Chordata; class Chondrichthyes; order Squaliformes; family Somniosidae; genus Somniosus; species Somniosus microcephalus. The sequence continues at coordinate 12,640,391 of NC_140994.1, read as the reverse complement.
ATGTGCTTAAATCCTGGAGTGGCGCTTGAACCCATGACCTTCTGACTCAGAAGTGAGAGTTCTACCAACTTCCTCTGCAGAAATTTGGAAATAGCAACGTAGTTCAGTTTCTGATCAATGGTAACCCCCAGGATGTTGATAGTGGGGGATTCAGCGATGGTAATGTCATTGAATGTCAAGGGGAGACTCTTACTTCCCAAGGAAATATCTTCCTTCCTTTTGAACTCCTCAATTGGTTCTGCATCCATGCCAGTCTGCTGCGATATGTTCCACATTCTCGCACCCTTCGTGTGATGAGCTTTTTCTTGAACTTGTTTTTAACCACCTTATGCCCACTTGTTCTGGATTCCCTACTCGAAGAATCATCCCCTATCTGTCATCGCCAGGGAGTCCAACCCAAGTTTACTCAGTCTCCCATCATAGCTGTTGAATCGTTGCTGAACTCGCTCCAAGGTCAGTATATCCTTCCTGAAACATAGTGCTGAGCACAAAAGGGGTTCATTCTGTGACCCCCCCCCGCCCCACATTCTCAGCGAGGAGAGTGTTGCAGTCCTATCTCCAACTCAAGCCCCCTGACAGTAAGGTTCTCCACTGGAAGCAATGAATTGCAGAATTGTCCCTAATGTTCTGAATGAAATCCGACCAGCGCTCTCGTGTAACTGCAGCGGGACGTCCTTGTGTTTGTGTTCTGTAAAAACAAAAGCCAAAGTTGGCCAACTTGGGCAGGGTCAGTAACCACCATCTACAAGGCACAAGTCAGGAGTGTGATGGAATACTCCCCACTTGCCTGGATGAGTGCAGCTCCAACAACACTCAAGAAGCTCGACACCATCCAGGACAAAGCAGCCCGCTTGATTGGCACCCCATCCACCGCCTTAAATATTCACTCCCTCCACCACCGGCGTACCGTGGCTGCAGTGTGTACCATCTACAAGATGGACTGCAGCAACTCGCCAAGGCTTCTTTGGCAGCACCTCCCAAACCTGCGACCTCTACCACCTAGAAGGACAAGGGCAGCAGGCGCATGGGAACACCACCACCTCCAAGTTCCCCTCCAAGTCACACACCATCCTGACTTGGAAGTATATCGGCCGTTCCTTCACCATCGCTGGGTCAAAATCCTGGAACTCCCTCCCTAACAGCACTGTGGGAGCATCTTCACCACACGGACTGCAGCGGTTCAAGAAGGCGGCTCCCCACCACCTTCTCAAGGGCAATTAGGGATGGACAATAAATGCCGGCCTTTGCAGCGACGCCCACATCTCATAAATGGATTTTTAAAAAACCATGGCTGAAGTTCATGTTCAATGGTATCTTCAAAGAGGGCCAGAGGTTACTTTGAACCGCATACTGCACTGTTTCCCTTATCCCCCTTAAATGTTAAAGAATGTGTATCCCTGCCCAAGAACAATCCTTCCTCTGTAATCTCATGTGCATTAAACCTTCTTGCCAACGCATGCTGCCTTGAACTGTGAGGTAAGGAGATGGCCTTCAGAAAACTGCAACCTCTTCCATGATTGTACACTTGGCACGCTCACGAGCGGAGGAGATCAGCGTTGTGAAGGAAGTCTTCCTTTCATGCAGGTGGTCTCACAGCCACGTGCGAACAATTATTTGGACCCCCCAGAACATTGAGAAAACCAACAGTTTGAAAACTCCCACGCCTGGCCCACTGCTGCTACTGTGAGATTCCTGGAAAACAGATTATAACGTGACCTATTCTGCTGAGCAAGGAAGCTATTATTGGCCTCACACGATGGGATTTGATGTAGGTAATGAGAGATCCCTGTTAAACATCCGCTGCTAGTTTGCAAATTACAGAGGACATACAAGAACATATATCACTATAATCACTCCTGCCCTCCACCTTATCAAAGACCCTTCCCTTTGTTCTATCCTGCCCCCCCCCATCTTTCCCTGTCTCTGTACTTGCTTAAAAACTGTTAAATCTCTAACTTCTTCCAGTTCTGACGAAGGGTCCCAGACCTGAAACGTTAACTCTGTTTCTCTCTCACAGATGCTGCCTGACCTGCTGAGTGTTTCCAGCATTCTCTGTTCTTATATCTCTGTAGTGTTCCTCGCATAAAGAAAGAAGCACCTTTCAAGGTGGGAAAAAAGCAAAAGAGGAAATGGAGACAGAAATTAAGGAGCTGGGGGAAAGCACAGTTAAACAGGAGGGTTTTCAGGATGCAAGTAGAAAGACGGTGAGGCAGAGGGGCTTAGAGGAAGTTGAAGAACCTCAGACCACTCACACCATCACTCACTCTTTCATAGCAACGGGTAAAAAGAAGAGAAAGACTTGCATTTCTATAGCACCTTTCACGACCACCGGATGTCCCAAAGCGCTTTACAGCCAATGAAGTACTTTTTTTGGAAGTGTAGTCACTGTTGTAATGTAGGAAACACGGCAGCCAATTTGCGCACAGCAAATTCCCTCGTGCTCTCTCTCTCTTGTTTTCCCTCGCGCTCTCTCCCTCTCTCGTTTTCCCTCACACACCCTCTCTCGTTTTTCCTCGCGCTCGCTCTCTCTCCTTTCCCTCAATGTGATAATGACCAGATAATCTGTTTTTGTGATGTTGATTGAGGGATAACTATTGGCCAGGACACCGGGGAGAACTCCCCTGCTCTTCTTCGAAATAGTGCCGTGGGATCTTTTACGTCCAACTGAGAGAGCAGACGGGGCCTCGGTTTAACGTTGCATCCAAAAGACAGCACCTCCGACAGTGCAGCACTCCCACAGTACTGTACCGGGAGTGTCAGTCTAGATTTTGTGCTCAAGTCTCTGGAGCAGGACTTGAACCCACAACCTTTTAACTCGGAAGCGAGAGAGTGCTGCCTACTGAGCCACTGGTTGACACGTAGCTATAGGTAAACAGGTATCAGCCATTCAGCCCATTGAGGATATACTTATTGAGCCATCAAGCTTGTTCCTTCCACAGCTCATGTGCTACCTTGTACTCTACGGATTTAATCTTCTGAGGGAAAGTTCTGTATAAATAATCTCTGATCCCCAAAGGTAATCGAGCAGAACTCCGGGACATTCATCCATCCTCATATCCCCACTACTCTCCCCTGCTCTGCTGTCATCCAGACATCAGATCCCCACCATTATAGTCACATAGCAGAGGAAACCATTGAGCCTTATGGAGCATTTGGTCATCCCAATCAGGAGCTAGCTCTGGACCCTCCAATCCCATCCTCAAACAGGTATTTATCAAACTCGGAACAAATGTCACTTATTTCTTACAAGAAAGTTAGACAGATTTCATGCCTAGTGGTCTGACACCTGATGGTGTAGTTCAGTGGGCCACACTCTCGCCTCTGAGTCAGAAGGTTGTGGGCTTAAGTCCCACTCCCTGAGACTTGAGCACAAAATTCCAGGCTGACACTCCCAGTGCAGTGCTGAGGGAAGTGCTGCACTGTCGGAGGTGCCGTCTTTCAGATGTAGATCTTAAACCAAGGACCTATCTGCCCTCTCAGGTGGATGTAAAAGATCCTCACAGCCGCTATTCAGAACAGGTGACTTCTCTGAGTCAACCTGATGGTGTGGTGTGTTCTTGACCTCAACCAACACTTAAAACTGATGATCTGGTCGTTATTATCTCATTGCTGTTTGTGGGAGCTTGCTGTGCGCAAATTGGCTGCTGCCTTTCCCTACATTACAACAGCGACTGCACTTCAGAACAGAACTTCATTGGCTGTAATAGTGCTTTGGGGCATCCTGAAGTTGTGAAAGGCGCTCCATTAATGCATAGTTCTTTCTTTTAGAAAGAAGCACCAAATACTCAGTAAAATATAAAACCAGAAAATGCTGGAAACACTCAGCAGGTCGGGCAGCATCTGCAGGGAGAGAGAAACAGAGTTAGCGTTTCAGGTCGATGACCCTTCGTCAGAACTGGAAAAAGTTGGAGATGTAAAAGGTTTTTAAGCAAGTGTAAGGGGCAGGGAGAGGGTGGGGGGGAGGAAAGAACAAAAGGGAAGGTTTGTGATAGGGTGGAAGGCAGGAGAGATTAAATGACAAAAGGGGTGATGGTGCGAGGCCAAAGGAGATGGTAATGGGACAGTAAAGAAACAGAAGATGGGTCTAGAGGAGGTGTAAATGGCAATGGCGGAATCATCAACAGCTGCATGTGAAAAAAAATATATCAGTAAAAAGTGATCAATTTACGGCTCTCTCAAGCTGTCTTACACCGTGTCCTCCAACCCTGAAACATATTTTAGCGCTGTACAGGGACAAGAAAAAATGACAGAATCCATCTCAGCGCCTACTCAGCCGATACATTTACGATGTTATTCTTTTTAATGATGCATTCATCGCATGGCCGACAGCTGGTGTTTCCATCCTGAGCCCCCCTTCCCCACCCGCACCGCAACCCCCTCCGCCGGCCCCCCGCCCGCCCGCTCACTCTTCAGAGGGGATATCAGTGACTGTAACTGCAGGGATAGGTGAACTGAAGGAATCGTTCAATACAAAGGGGAGGCAATGAAGCAGAACGGAAAGTGAGAGAAAATGCACAAAGATACATCTCTGTCCAAAGTGGCAGCGCCGATTTTGATTAAAGATACTGGATACTTTTTTTATTTTTTTCTCTGCTGGCTGCATTCTGTGGGCTCCTCGGGGAACAGGATACGTCGGGTGGCAGCGGTTCAGCTGCAAGGATCAGCCATCAGAGTAGAGCTTTCAGTTGGCTTACTGAAGTGCGGAGCTTTCTCGGAAGCCCGCCCGGTTTATTATTTCTCCCACTCTCTCTCCGTCTGTGTTTTTATCTTGTGTTGTTGTTGCTCCAGATTTCTCCCTTCTTCTCCTGAAGGTCCAGCTTTTTGGGTGCCTCCAGGGCAATCTAGCCCAGTCCTCCTCCAGGGGAATTTAGGCCAATCCTCCTCCAGAGCAATCTAGCCCAATCCTCCTCCAGAGCAATCTAGGCCAATCCTCCTCCAGAGCAATCTAGGCCAATCCTCCTCCAGAGCAATCTAGGCCAATCCTCCTCCAGAGCAATCTAGGCCAATCCTCCTCCAGAGCAATCTAGGCCAATCCTCCTCCAGAGCAATCTAGGCCAATCCTCCTCCAGAGCAACCTAGGCCAATCCTCCTCCAGGGGAATCTAGCCCAATCCTCCTCCGGGGGAATCTAGCCCAATCCTCCTCCGGGGGAATCTAGGCCAATCCTCTTCCAGGGCAATCTAGGCTAATCCTCCTCCAGGGGAATCTAGGCCAATCCTCCTCCAGGGCAATCTAGCCCAATGCTCCTCCGGGGGAATCTAGGCCAATCCTCATCCAGGGCAATCTAGGCCAATCCTCTTCCAGGGGAATCTAGGCCAATCCTCTTCCAGGGGAATCTAGCCCAGTCCTCCTCCAGGGCAATCTAGGCCAATCCTCATCCAGGGCAATCTAGGCCAATCCTCTTCCAGGGGAATCTAGGCCAATCCTCTTCCAGGGGAATCTAGCCCAGTCCTCCTCCAGAGCAATCTAGGCCAATCCTCATCCAGGGCAATCTAGGCCAATCCTCATCCAGAGCAATCTAGGCCAATCCTCCTCCAGAGCAATCTAGGCCAATCCTCCTCCAGGGGAATCTAGGCCAATCCGCTTCCAGGGGAATCTAACGCAATCCTCCTCCAGGGGAATCTAGGCCAATCCTCCTCCAGGGGAATCTAGGCCAATCCGCTTCCAGGGCAATCTAGGCCAATCCTCCTCCAGGGCAATCTAGGCCATCCGCTTCCAGGGCAATCTAGGCCAATCCTCCTCCAGGGCAATCTAGGCCAATCCGCTTCCAGGGGAATCTAGCGCAATCCTCCTCCAGGGGAATCTAGGCCAATCCTCCTCCAGGGTAATCTAGGCCAATCCTCCTCCAGGGCAATCTAGGCCAATCCGCTTCCAGGGGAATCTAGCCCAATCCTCCTCCAGGGGAATCTAGGCCAATCCTCCTCATGGGGAATCTAGACCAATCCTCCTCCAGGGTAATCTAGGCCAATCCTCCTCCAGGGCAATCTAGGCCAATCCTCTTCCAGGGGAATCTAGGCCAATCCTGCTCCAGAGCAATCTAGGCCATTCCTTCTTCCACTATTGTGGAGTCAAAGGAGCTAAGGCTGAATGTTGACTGGAGGACAGCACATCAGGATGGAATAGCGGGGATGTGATGATATCCATCTAAATCCTAGAATCATAGAATAGTACAGCACAGAAGGAGGCCATTGGGCCCATCGAGTCTGCGCCGGCTCTTTCGAAGAGTAATCCAGTCAGTCCCACTACCCCGCTCTTTCCCCATATCCCTGCAATTTTTTCTCCTTCAAGTATTTATTCAGTTCCCTTTTTTTTTTGTTTTGTCAAATCTTTGTCTGATTACGCTCCTGTGAAAGCGCCTTGGGATGCTTTTTTAAAGGCGCTACATAAAGGCAAGTTGCTGTGGTTGTATGCAGCCCTGCGCACCAGTGCTGGCTGTCTGAAGAGGAGAGGTTGGCAGAAGTGGGGACTGCAGTCAGCTTCTCCCTGCACAGACTGTCTATAAGTCCACACTCAGGCAAAGGCCTGCCAACAGTTAATATCTTCAAGTTTTCATTTCCCTTCTCCAGGCCCTCACGAGGAATGATGGGTTATTTATTTTAACTCTCCACCTTACGATAATACAATAATGGTGTAGGGTTCTGCGTTTCCACACACATCTGTCCAGCTCCAAAGCTATCATCGGCGTCACGTTGGGAAGCGTCCTGCCATCATAAACAGTTCGGACGGACTGTCAAGGGAAGTCCACATAGCTCTGGCAGAAGTTGAAAGCTTTTATTCCACCAACCCCCCCTCCCCCACCGCCACCCCAACCACTCCCTTCACTTAAAGAGAAGGACACTGAGAATGAAAAACATCGACCAGAAACACCCTCAGCAGAAACAATCACAAAAAAAAAAATGAGATGAAGTGTAGAGCCTCGATTGTAACCCGGCTCACCTGGTGGAAAGTGAGCCGTTAAAATCAGGACAGCAACTTAGCCCCTCCGATCCCGCTGGATGTCATCTTAACCTGCTGGTTTCATCAGGCGTGCGAATTTTGCGCTATGGCTGAAGACCATCTTCACAAAATCACAGAAACCCCACAGTGCAGATAGAGGCCATTTCGGCCCATCGAGCCTGCACCGACACATATCCCACCCGATCCCCGTAACCCCACGTATTTAATCCCCCTAACACTAAGGGTCAATTTATCATAGCCAATCAACCTAACCCGCACATCTTTGGACTGTGGGAGGAAACCGGGGCACCCGGAGGAAACCCACGCAAACACGGGGAGAATGTGCAAACTCCACACAGACAGTCACCCGAGGCCGGATTCAAACCCGGGTCCCTGGTGCTGTGAGGCAACAGTGCTAACCACTATGCCACCGTGCTGCCCCTTCACCCCCATTGTCTGGTATTTTATCCCATTGCTGTCTGCGGGAGCATGTTGTGGAAAAATTGGTTGCCGCGTTTCCCTACATTACAACAGTGACTACACTTCAAAAAAAAGTACTTCATTGGCTGTAAAGCGCCAGAAGGCGGCGGGCTCCTGCTTTAAGGGACACAGTTCCACAGGTGTCAGCAACCCAAAGGAAAGAATGAAGGAAAGAATGAAGAAAGGAAGGAAAGAAAGAAAGAAAGAAAGAAAGAAAGAAAGAAAGAAAGAAAGAAAGAAAGAAAGAAAGAAAGAAAGAAAGAAAGACTTGCATTTCTATAGCGCCTTTCACATCTCCAGGATGTCCCCAAAATACTTTACAGCCAATGAAGTACTTTTTTTGAGGTGTAGCCACTGTTGTAATGTAGGAAATGCGGCAGCCGATTTGCGCACAGCAAGCTCCCACAAACAGCAATGAAATAAATAACCAGATAATCTGTTTTTTAGTGCTGTTGGCTGAGGGATAAATATTGGCCCCAGGACACCGGGGAGAACTCCCCCCCCCCCCCCCGCTCTTCTCTGAAATAGTGCCGAGGGATCTTTTACATCCACCTGAGAGAGAGCAGACGGGGCCTCGGTTCAACGTCTCATCCAATTAGTCACCTTGCTGTGTCAGAGCCTGTCTCTGTTTAAGCTCCAGCCACAACACAACAGGCTGCAGCAGCACCGCACTGCTCCGTCTCCCTGCGGCCTGGAGCGGATCCAGCTCCCTAATCCCTGTTTTCAGTTTCCTGTATTATTTATAACAGTTGTCGCTTCTGTGCAGAGTGAAGTGTCCCGCATGAGCGCTGTGCCTTTAAATGGAGTATGGAATAAAACAGGGCTGCATAAATTTCCACCGGCACTTGCACGGGGGATTGCACCCATGGGTGCTATCCAGCGCTGACCCTGTCGGACTATGTAGCATCAGGGGGGGCGGGCCCCTAACATGCATAAGGTTGGCTCTGGGTAGACCTCGGGTGTCTGTCTGCCCAAAGCTGCCGGGACATCTGGACTCTGAATAGGGCCCATTTTGTGCTATAGCTGAAGACCAACTTCACCCCCATTGTCTGGTCTTTTAGCCCATTGCTGTTTGTGGGAGCTTGCTGTGGAAAAATTGGCTGCCCCGTTTCCTACATTACAACTGTTGACTACACTTCAAAAAAAGTACTTCATTGGCTGTAAAGCGCTTTGGGACATCCTGAGGTCGTAAAAGGTGCTATAGAAACGCAAGTTCATTCCCCTTCTGTATTAGAGTCATAGGCCTAGAAATTCGGTGGAGCCCCAAACGGGGCGCCAAGCTCGCCTGGGCGCCGGAATTACCGCTGCGAACGGAGCCGTTGCGCCCGCCAGAAATTCAGTTTGAGCACCCCAAGAGGGATGCGGGGCGCTGCTCGAGGCGCCCAGCGTCCCTCTTGGGGTGCTGAAACTGAATATCGCAGCGCAACGTGCCGCAGCGCCACATGCTGCGGCACAGCGCGCTGCGGTACTGCAGGCCTTCCTCCCCTTCTTAAGGGGGAGGGGCCTGCACCAGCGCGATGACCGATCGCGAGTGCCGGCAAAAGAGCCCGGCACCGAGGAGAAGTGCCGGGCCTTCGGGACACAGCCGGCACTGCCCGGGGGGGGGGGGGATCAGGAGGCCGGGGACGGAGGTGCTGGCAGGCGGCGACCGAAAAAAATGGCCGCCCCGCACCTCCACCTTAATTTGCGCCACTACCGCCACAGGTAGGCCCCGTGAACCAGGCGCGATTTGCGACCGGCGTTACAGAGGCAGGCGCTACCAAATATCGAGATCGGGGTGGTAGCGGGGCGCTGTGCACACCGATGACGTCATCGGTGGCAGCGCAGCGCTACAGGCTAACGCCGCCATTAATGCCCCGCTAAATATCGCGGGAGGCGTGGCCAGTGGCGCTAAAGCCACTGAGTGCTCTCTTTAGGCGCTAACTGGTGGCGCAGCCCACCGAATTTCTAGGCCATAGAGTTATACAGCACAGAAAGAGGCCTTTCGGCCCATCGTGTCCATGCCGGCCATCAAGCCCTGTCTATTCTAATCCCATTTTCCAGCACTTGGCCCGTAGCCTTGTATGCTATGGTGTTTCAAGTGCTCATCTAAATTCTTCTTGAATGTTGTGAGGGTTCCTGCCTCTACCACCCTTTCAGGCAGTGAGTTCCAGATTCCAACCGCCCTCTGGGTTAAAAAGTTTTTCCTCAAATCCCCTCTAAACCTCCTGCCCCTTACCTTGAAACTATGCCCCCTGGTTATTGACCCCTCTACTACGGGGAAAAGTTCCTTTCTATCTACCCTATCTATGCCCCTCATAATTTTGTACACCTCAATCAGGTCCCCCCTCAGCCTTCTCTGCTCCAAGGAAAACAACCCCAGCCTGTCCAGTCGCTCTTCATAGCTGAAACGCTCCAGCCAGTATTGTGGGCACATCTCCAGCAACTGCCTTCCCATGACGGCCGGTAACTCCGGTGCCCACCTGCCTGCGAGGGGGGGGAATGCCCCTTACCATGGTCCCCTCGGGCTGACTTATTACTTTGTGGTTTTGAACAAACTCTTTTCTTCAGAGGTCCGAGCTGTTTGCCCAGCCTAGACCCAACAGATGGGACCCACATCCTCTCTTGTGGAGGTCAATACGCTTCACCTCCCCTGTCCCTACGCCAGTTCCCGAGCAAGCCTAAGGAGTGGGAACTCCTGACGTAAGGGCTCTCCACTCCTGGCTCCGCCTAGTTGCTCTCATTTACTTTCTAAGGGGCGGGCAGATGTTCTGCCTCTTACATAGTCTTTACTGCACCGAAATAGGCCATTTGGCCCAACTGGTCTATGCCGGTGTTTATGCTCCACACGAGCCTCCTCCCACCCTACTTCATCTCACCCTATCAACCTATCCTTCTATTCCTTTCTCCCTCATGTCTTTATCTAGCTTTCCCTTAAAGACATCTATACTATTCGCCTCCACCACTCCCTGTGGGAGCGAGCTCCACATTCTCAGCACTCTCTGGGTAAAGAAGCTTCTCCTGAATTCCTTATTGAATTCATCAGTGACTATCTTATACTCATGGCCCCCTAGTTTTGGACTTCCCCACAAGTGGAAACTTCTATTAGGTCACCCCTCAGCCTTTTTTTTTAGAGAAAAGAGTCCCTTAACTGCTTGAATCCAGTATTAGACTCCTTAAAACCAAGGCAAACTGGAGGAATGGCCGAGGAATTCTGAGGCCCCAACCTCCACAATTTTCAATCTTTGTGCTTCGATAAAAGACACACACACTCTCCCCAAGCATTGTGTTGGACAAGAGTGAGACAATAGGGTAAAGCTTACTGACCCCCTCCCGTCCATGAAGGGTGGTGATAGAGTAAATAAGGAGCAACTGTTTCCAGTGGCAGGCAGGTCGGTGACCAGAGGACACAGATTTAAGAGAATTGGCAAAAGAACTAGAGGTGAGATGAAGAGAATTTTTTTAATGCAGCGAGTTGTTGTGATCTGGAATGCGCTGCCTGAAAGGGTGGTGGAAGCAGATTCAATAGTACTTTCAAAAGGGATTAGATAAATACTTGAAGGGAATCATTGTAGAGGTATGGGGAAAGGACAGGGGAGTGGGACTAATTGGACGGCTCTTTCAAACAACCAGCATAGGCATGATGGGCCGAATGGCCTCCTTCTGTGCTGTGCGATTCTACGAAGTCGAGTGACTGACAAAAGCGAGGAATACAGCTTTGAGCAAGTCACGTTCTTACTGAAACGTTACCCTCCCAAGGGAAGGGGTGTCGAAGCTCAAATAACATCTTGCGACATCAAATCAGGCGGACTGGATCGCCCTAGAAACCAACTCCTTGTACTGAGCCTCGCGGCCTCAATGACTCATTGAATTGCAAAGGGAAAGAAAAGACACAGGGCTTTGTATTCCAGTTGAGCTAAAGTGTCTCCAATGAGTGGAAAAAAACATGATGTGAAAACTAGAATCAAGTCTCAGACTGTAAATAATCATTCCTTGGAAAGCTGGTTCTTGAGAAGGATTGTGGTGATTCAGAGTAAACAGTCTAAGATTACAAAGGGTAGGTTCTTACTTGCAAACAAACATCCGTCTCATTAGTGGGAATGGATGAGTAAACAGACCTTGACTTTCTCTTTGAAGCGGGAACAAGGGACCCTTAGAGATATGTACCAACGCTAAAGGAGTTGAGGTGCCCGTTCCCATCTGGGACCTGAGTGTAAATCCAGCTCCGACAGATGGGATGAAAGTCGCCTACTGTAAGGGTCCTAAATGAAATAAGTTTGGCAACAGTCTCAGACTTGGCGCTCTCACTCAGAGAGGCCACAAGAATGGCTGGGTGTAGCGTGCGACTTCATCTATGTAGCTTGGTGTGCTAGAGAGGGGTTATATCCATCACTTGGTATGCATTCAAACTAGCCCTGTTGCCCCAATTTTCCCCTCAACAACTCATAGCACTTTATAAAACCCCAGCTCCATCCAAGGCTTGATCATTGCTCCCATAACTGAGAGCACGTCCAGCTTCTGATTCAGACCCCTGGATAGGGTGCAAGTAAAAGCTTGTCATGCCAGATGTGACCCTCCTCTCACAATCCCTTCTCTATTTTACCAATATTATGGTTATTGATCTTTTGGAAGTTTGTTCCTAAGCTCTGGATACACCAATCTGTTTTACCCCCCCCCCCCTTGTACACTCAGTGTGGAAATCAAGACAGTTCATTACTATCTTCTATTCTGACTCATTCTTGCCCTTCTTTTCAAATCCCTCCATGGCCTCGCCCCCTCCCTATCTCTGTAATCTCCTCCAGCCCTACAACCCCCCGAGATATCTGCACTCCTCTAATTCTGCCCTCTTGAACATCCCTGAGTTTAATCACTCCATCATTGGTGGCCGTGCCTTCAGCTGTCTAGGCGCTAAGCTCTGGAATTCCTTGTCTAAACCTCTCCGCCTCGCTACCTCTCTTTCCTCCTTTAAGACGCTCCTTAAAACCTACCTCTTTGACCAAGCTTTTGTTCACCTGCCCTAATTTCTCCTTATGTGGCTCGGTGTCAAATTTTGTCTGATATTTGCTCCTGTGAAGCGCCTTGGGATGTTTTACTATGTTAAAGGTGCTAAATAAATACAAGCTGTTGTTGTTATTCTTTCCCAGGAGTCAACCTGTGGAACGCCATATTCCTTTAGTCTTTCCTTCCACCCACAGGCTTTGAAAAGCCAAGCTTGGTGTTGACCAAACCAATTCTTGTTCCCTGCCCTTTCCAACCTTGATAGGTTCCACAACAATAAAAGAAAAATGAATGGAAAAGGGAAAAAAAGAATCTCCAGCCGCTAATGGTCCATCGAAGGAGAAATTGGGAGGAAAGATATCATCATTGAGCTCCTAAATGGAGTCTAGTGGAGTTATAATTGAAGCTCTGATAAAAAGGTAAAAGAAAGCTTTGCATTTCTATAGCGCCTTTCACGACCACCGGACCTCCCAAAGCACTTTACAGCCAATGAAGTACTTTTTGAAGTGTGGTCACTGTTGTAATGTAGGAAACGCGGCAGCCAATTTGCGCACAGCAAGCTCCCACAAACAGCAATGTGATAATGACCAGATCATTTGTTTAAGTGATGTTGATTGAGGGAGAAATATTGGCCGAGGACACCGGGGAGAACTCCCCTGCTCTTCTTCGAAATAGTGCCGTGGGATTTTTATGTCCACCTGAGAGGGCTGAAGGGCCTCAGTTTAACGTGTCATCTGCAAGGTGGCACTTCCGACAATGCAGCACTCCCTCAATACTGCGCTGGAGTGTCAGCCTAGCTTTATGTGCTCAAATGCTTGGAGCGGGACGAACCCACAAACCGTCTGACTCAGAAGCGAGAGTGCTACCCAGTGAGCCATGGCTGACACTCAAGATGAAGCAAGATTGCCAGAATATTGCAATTTGTGGTTATAAATGTCCTGGCGCAATGTTTTGGGATTATATGACTTCACACTGGAAGATTTTATTAAGAACATGTTCACCACTGAACACTGTACAGGGAGTCAGCCATTGGTACAGCATACTGCTTGTCACCCCATGAAACACTGGTGTTAATCCACAACTGAATTAGGAAGCCCTGTGTCTTTTGGGGAGATTGTCCTATGAGGAGAGATTGAGTAGACTAGGCCTATATTCTCCAGAGTTTAGAAGAATGAGAGGTGATCTCATTGAAACATACAAAATTCTTAAGGGGTCTGACAGGGTAGATGCAGGGAGGATGTTTCCCCTGGCTGGGGAGTCTAGAACCAGGGGTCACAGTCTCAGTATAAGGGGTTGACCATTCAGGACTGAGATGAGGAGAAATTTCTTCACTCAGAGGGTGGTGAATCTTTGGAATTCTCTACCCCAGAGGGCTGTGGAGGCTCAGTCGTTGAGTATATTCAAGACAGAGAGCGATAGACTTTTGAATATTAAGGGAACCAAGGGATATGGGGATAATGCGGGAAAGTGGAGTTGAGGTAGATGATCAGCCATGATCTTATTGAATGGGGGAGCAGGCTCAAAGAGCCGAATGGCCGACTCCTGCTCCTAATTCTTATGTTCTTATGTTCTTTTTCCTTGGAGGAGGACAGCCTTTAGAAGATAGGAGCAGGAGTAGGCCATTCGGCCCCTCGAGCCTGCTCCGCCTTTTAAGGAGATCATGGCTGATCATCCAAATTCAGTACCCTGTCCCTGCCTTCTCCCATATCCCTTGATCCCTTTAGCCTTAATGATGCTTCAACTCATGTATGTCAGTAAAAAGTCAAATGTAAGAAGTCACACAACACCAGGTTATAGTCCAACAGTTTTATTTGAAATCACAAGCTTTCGGAGCGCTGCTCCTTCATCAGGTGAAGTGGAGAGATGCCTATAGACACAGATTATATAGTCAGAGAATATGGTTCTCTGTAAACTTTCATGCCAATAAAAGCATTTGAATTGAATTGAATTGAATAATGCCAGATGATTACAGGTAATCTTTCTAACTGCCATTTATCACACCTCGGCAGAGAGATAATCACAGCAATCAAAGGTGTGAATGGTGTCCAAACAGGTCAGTCAGGAAAACATTACATCAAAGAACAATGAGGTGGGGTCACAAGGGGTAAAATGTTGCAGATGCTGGGGTCTGTATGAAAAACAAAAAACAGACAAAAAACATTTTCTTTGTTGGAAATCACAGCAGGTCCGGCCGCATCTGTGTAGAGAGAACAAGCCAACGATGACTTGAGTCTGGATGACCCTACGTCAGGTGGGGTTACATGTAGCGTGACATGAACCCAAGATCGCGGTTGAGGCTGTCCTCATGAGTGCGGAACTTGGCTATCAGTTTCTGCTCTACGATTTTGCGTTGTCATGTGTCTCGAAGGCCGCCTTGGAGAATGCTTACCCGAAGATCGGAGGCTGAATGTCTTTGACTGCTGAAGTGTTCCCCAACTGGGAGGGAACACTCCTGCCTGGTGATTGTTGCGCGGTGTCCGTTCATCCGTTGTCGCAGTGTCTGCATGGTCTCGCCGATGTACCATGCTCCGGGGCATCCTTTCCTGCAACGTATGAGGTAGACAACATTGGCCGAGTCACATGAGTATGTACCATGTACCTGGTGGGTGGTGTCCTCACGTGTGATGATGGTATCTGTGTTGATGATCTGGCATGTCTTGCAGAGGTTGCCGTGGCAGGGTTGTGTGGTGTCGTGGTCGCTGTTCTCCTGAAAGCTGGGTAATTTGCTGCGAACGATGGTCTGTTTGAGGTTAAGTGGCTGTTTGAAGGCGAGTAGTGAAGGCGTGGGGATGGCCTTAGTGAGGTGTTCGTCGTCATCGATGACATGTTGAAGGCTGCGAAGAACATGGCGTAGTTTCTCCGCTCCGGGGAAGTACTGGACGACAAAAGGTACTCTGTTGGTTGTGTCCCGTGTTTGTCTTCTGAGGAGGTCTATGCGATTTTTTGCTGTGGAAAGAGGCCATTCGGCCCATCGTGCCTCTTTGAAAGAGCTCTCCAATTAGTTTCCACTCCACCCTTGCTGTTTCCCCCAGAGCCCTGCGAATGTTTTTGCTTTTCAAGTACATCGAGATATTGTGCTAACAAGTCACATGATGCCATAACGTGTCATTTGTGAACTAGAGCTTCCTAATTCTGGTACAATATGACTTGTAAAACATAAATATCCTTGATTCTTTGACCTATGAACATTGCTGGTCTGCAGAATCCATTTCGATTGGAACCGACCCCATCCTAGATCCACCCTACACAAACATTACAAGTCATTTCGTAAACTCTTGCCCTATTTCCAGCTAGATTCTCAAAGGTCCATGTTTTACACACAGCACCACAGCGAGCAGCAGTCAATTCACTCGCTCCTGGACCCAAGTAGAGACTTCCAATATATTAAATTTCCATTCACTCCCGCAATATAGGAATTTGGATCTAACCATGAAATTTCTTGGCAACCCCAGTCTGACTCGATCAAGTTTCAGCTGTATGATACCCTGCCCCCCCGCGCCCCCCCCCCCCAATAATGACTAACTTTCACAGTATGGACAAAGGAAGTTGTACCGTAACAACCTGAAAACATTTCTCATATGTTTGGAAGATATTTAAACAGATGTTTACCACCCAAATCATTAAAGTATGTTTGGACAGATGAGTGGAGCAAACTCGCTTTTAGCAATGAGCCTGAGAACAGCGGGAGTGTTAAAATGGCCGTGCATTAGCCGGCCCGCTGTGATTGCTACCAGATGCAATGGCAGTCAGTGCATGCCAGGCACTCAAGTGTCCAATAGATAGTTGACATTCTAATTGAGGGCTGTAGAAAGGACAGAAGGCCTGCAATGATGAGATGAGATAGCATCATGGAATCCTACTGCACAGAAGGAGGCCATTCGGCCCATCGTGTCTGTGCCGGCTCTTTGAAACAGCTATCCAATTAGTCCCGCTCCCCCATGCTCTTTCCCAATGGCTCTGCAATTTTCTCCCCAATAAGTATTTATCCAATTCCCTTTTGAAAGTTACTATTGAATCCGCTTCCACCACCCTTTCAGGCAGCACGTTCCAGATCACAACAACTCGCTGTGTAAAAGGATTTCTCCTCATCTCACCTTTTGTGTTTTTGCCAGTTACCTCAAATCTGTGTCCTCTGGTTACCAACCCTCCTGCCACTAGAAACAGTTTCTCCCTAATCACTCTATCAAAACCCTTCATCATTTTGAACGCCTCTATTAAATCTCCCCTGAACCTTCTCTGCTCTAAGGAGAACAACCCCAGCTTCTCCAGTCTCTCCATGTGACTGAAGTCCCTCATCTCTGGAACCATTCTAGTAAATCTCCTCTGCACTCTCTCCAAGGCCTTGACACCTTTCATAAAATGTGGGGGCCCAGAATATCTGCTCCATCTTCTGGCTGTAAAAGTCCCGTGCGCTAAAGAGTCCCTGTTGAATGCTATCTCTGTTTCTTGTCACGTAATTCCTTCAGCAACCTAGGATAAATTCGAGACAGACTATAAAATGATCACGTTATGTAGCTATAGGACTAAATAATCCAGCAATTGGTCCCAAAAGCGGCCACAATAGGAGTTCTTGCAGGGCAGCTCAGTAGTTCAGCCTCTAAGTGAAAGTCATTTGGACTTAAAGTTACAGGATATTGTACAGTCGGAGGGACTGTGTCGCCTATTAGCTTGCAGGTTACTGTCAGCCAGTTAGTGATAATTTTATTAATCCACAGCGGAGACCCTTGGCAACCCATTTCGGAATTAAAAAAAAAAATAATTTATTCGGTCACGGGATGTGGGCATCGCTGGCAAAGCCGGCATTTATTGCCCATCCCTAATTGCCCTCGAGAAGGTGGTGGTGAGCCGTTGTGTTGAACCGCTGCAGTCCGTGTGGGGAAGGTATTCCCACAGTGACTTTGTCGTAGCGGTTTGGTACAACTGAGTGGCTTGCTCAGCCATTTCAGAGGGCTCTTAAGAGTCAAGCACATTGCTGTGGGTCTGGGGTCACATATAGGCCAGACCAGGTAAGCACGGCAGATTTCCTTCCCTAAAGGACATTAGTGAACCAGATGGGTTTTTACGGCAATCCGGTAGTTTCATGGTTAACATTACTGATACTAGGGGCTGGATTTTCTCAATGGAGGTGCATTGGGCGCGGGACTGCTGGTTTTTGGGTTTCAGTCCTGCCCCCAGTGACGTCTGATCAACCCAAGCTATTTTCCCTTGATTGGCCTTGCCTGCGAGCTTACCGGCCAATTAAGGGAAAGCCGGTGATAGATGACATCAGCGTATGACACTTCATCTGTCGAAATTTTTTTGACAGATGAATCGTTAGCGTTTGACAGCTTTGAGAAACTGTCAAACACTGACAATCTCTGTTCTAAGGTGAGCCCTTGCACAGAAGGCTCACCAAGAACCCTCTCGTGGAGCAGAAAGCAGATGGCTGCTGCATCTGAGAATGCAGCAGCCATTCTGTCATCTCTGCCGTTGAGATGAGGAGCCTCCGGATCCCCAGGTGTTGAAGCCTGCAGGAAGAAGCAAAGGTAAGGAAACTTTTTCCAACACTTTACACTCACCTCTCATAATTACTTTTCCACACTTGCACCCATCACTCATTTCTACAGCTGACATTTCATCCCCTCTCACCCCCGTAGACCCACTGCTCGCCTTGCTGACCCTGGCGAGGTTCACAGTTGTCAGTTAACAGGCAGTTCATTGGCTCTAATCCCCTTCCTGCCTCAAGGAGACGGGTCCCTGCACGACTCGCAGTCCCGCCTCCATACCCGCCTCCCCAGGGCTGGGAAAATTCCCCCCAAGCTTCTTAATTCCAGATTTATTTAATTAACTGAATTTAAATTTCCCCAGCTGCCATGAAGCATTTTTGAAGTGTAGTGCCTGTTGTAATGTGGGAAACGCGCCAGCCAATTTGTGCACAGCAAGCTCCCACAAACAGTAATGTGATAATGACCAGGTACAGGAAACTTTGTGATATCCGGCACCGACGGGACCAGCATGTTGCCGATCTATCAAAACTGCTGGGCATACAAAGTTAATGTTGAAGCATACGGAGGTTTTCATCTCTGTATCTGACAACAAACACTGTTGCTTAGCAACAGCTTCTAAAGAGTTGGCTGCAGCTGCAAGCGTCTCTAGCTGAAGCTGTTGCTATAGCTACAGACCTTGCAGTGCCTGACTGGGAAAAAAAAGAACGAGAACTAAAAAAACTTATAGAAAACGGCTCCTGATTTTTGCCGTTAGATCGAGTATTCCGGACATACAACCTTCGGATAAACCAAAGTTTCCTGTAATCTGTTTTTAGTGATGTTGGTTGAGGGATAAATATTGGCCCCTCAACACCGGAGAGAACTCCCCTGCGCTTCTTCAAAATAGTGCCATGGGATCTTTTACGTCCACCTGGGAGAGCAGTTGGGGGCCTCGGTTTAACATCTCAACTGAAAGACGGCACCTCCGACAATGCAGCACTCTCTCAGTACTGCACTGGGAGTGTCAGCCTAGATTACGTGTTCATGTCCCTGGAGTGGGGCTTAAGACCCACAACCTTCTGACTCAGAGGGGAGAGTGCTACCCGCTGAGCCACAACTAACACCTTACTGAGCCTCGGCCCACCAAAGACCATGCAAGGTTAGAATGTGTAAGCTGTTCCTCACAAGAAGTGTGTGTGACCTTTGAAAGAGAAATAGTACTTTCAACAACAGAAACAAGAACTTGCATTTATATAGCGCCTTTAAGTACTAAAACGTCCCAAGGAGCTTCACAGGTGCGATTATCAAACAAAATTTAACACTGAGCTACATAAGAAGATAGCAGGACATGTGGCCAAAAGCTTGGTCAAAGAGGTAGGTTCTAAGGAGTGACTTAAAAGAGGAGAGCGAGGCGGAGAGGTTTAGGGAGGGAATTCCAGAGCTTAGGGCCCCAGGCAGCTGAAGGCACAGCCACCAATGGTGGAGCAATTAAAATCGGTGATGCGCAAGAGGCCAGAATTAGAGGAGCGCAGAAATCTCTGAGGGTTGCATGACTGGAGGAAAATACAGAGATATGGAAGGGCGAGGCTATGGAGGGATTTGAAAACAAGGATGAGAATTTTAATGTAGGTGAACGAGCACAAGGTGTGATAGGTGAACGGGACTTGGTGCGAGTTAGGATACGGGGCAGCAGAGTTTTGGATGAGCTCATGTTTATGGCGGGTGGAAGACGGGAGGCAAACCAGGAGAGCGTTGGAATAGTCGAGTCCAGAGATCACAAAGGTAGTACTCACTAACAGTTTGCCATTCAGACTTCTGTTGGCCCAGATCTGTCAATTCAGTAATGAGGTGAGGTTCTTTAGCCAAGTTGTGTTCTGAGTCCAGGGTTTAACTGTCAGATAATCAAATTCCCGATATGCATTCCTTGAGGGGCACGGATTTGTGCCAGGAAGATCATTCCGAACAATTGCCTTTGTGATTTGTTTGGTTTAACATGCGCACATCATTTCAAAAACGCTGTGATGTTGCAGGCACAGGCCTGGGATTTGTTTCCTTAATCAAAAAAACATATAAGTCACAATAATGTACTCAAGGAGTAGGTCCAACTGCTTGACATCACAATACTGGGACATGGCGCTGGATTCATTTTTTCTTGCCAACTTTCTCTGCCAGCTTCTACCCTTCATTTCTCTCCTCAAGGCATTGATTTCTTTCTGGGGTACAAATCCACGGACACTCTGTCCCCTCAGGTAATTGCCCAAGTGCCCATTATTCATTCATGTGTGACCCATGACAATGTTGGTAGGCTATTAGACTGTGGTGTGCACCAGAGTTGAGCTTGATCCTTACCCTGACACTGACACTCTCCTACTTCCATTAAGGATCAGTGCATAGCGATCTAGAACAGGAACCCTCATCTATACGTCCCCTCCCTAGCCTCAGGGGGCTGGCGTCAGTTGTAGCAGTGGGCTAAATCTTGACCTCGGTCAATGTAACTCAACCTCTAACAGATGTACACAGGAAGCATTTTCCCCATTACAGTTAGCGTAGAATAATGGGCAGGTTGGAGATAATCACTAGAAAAATCACCCAATGGATCATCTTACATTAGGTCATAAATCAGAGGTAAGGTGCCCCTATGGTGCAACACTGTGGATTAGTAGGACCCAAAACTGTCTTGGAAGTTAGCTGTTAGCTCTGGCTCAGTGAGTAGCACCCGTTGCCTCTGTGCCAGCAACAGTTGTGGGTTCATAGTCCCACTCCAGAGACTTAACCACAAAAATCTAGGCTGACACTCCGTGCAGTGCTGAGGGAGTGCTGCACTGTCGGAGGTGCCGTCTTTCGGATGAGAGGTTAAACCGAGACCCCGTCTGCTCTCTCAGGTGGGCATAAAAGATCCCATGGCACTATTTCGATAGAAGAGCAGGGGAGTTCTCCCCGGTGTCCTGGGGCCAATATTTATCCCTCAACCAACATCACTAAAACAGATAATCTGGTCATTATCACATTGCTGTTTGTGGGAGCTTGCTGTGTGCAAATTGGCTGCCGTGTTTCCTACATTACAACAGTGATTACATTTCAAAAAGCACTTCATTGGCTGTAAAGTGCTTTAGGATGTCCGGTATATAAATGCAAGATGTACAAATGCTTTCTTTCTTTCTTATACACACTTGGTGAATTCCCTATCTCAAACAAGCCAGTTGTGTGAAATAGACAATGAAGGAAAGCTAGATAGACTGTTTTTGTTCAACACATAGCATCTTAAAGAAAAAGAACTTGCATTTATATAGCAGCTTTCATGTCCCTAGGACATCTCAAAGCGCTTCACAGCCAATGAAGTACTTTTTGAAGTGGAGTCTCTGTTGTAATGTAGGAAACACGGCAGCCAATTTGTGCAGAGCAATGTGATAATGACAAGATAATCTGTTTTAGTGATGTTGGTTGAGGGATAAATATTGGCCCCAGGACACCGGGGGAACTCCCCCGCTCTTCTTCGAAATAGTGCCGTGGGATCTGAGAAGGCAGATGGGACTTTGGTTTAACATCTCATCCAAAAGACAGCACCGCTGATGGTGCTGCACTCCCTCAGTGCTGCATTAGGGGTGTCAGCCTGGATTCTGCACTTAAATTCGAGATGGGGCTTTAACCCCTGACCTCCTAACTGTGAGGTGAAAGTGCTACCACTGAGCCAATGCTGACGCCCAAGGCCGGCTCTGCCAGAGGCTTTCTGAATGTCCATGCACACCACATTACCCCCAGCCGCCATATGTGTCACCTCCTGAAAGAAAGGTTGGTCAAGCACATCTTCCTTTCTGAAATCTGTGTTGGCCACTCCTAATTATTTTCTCTTCTTCTCGATATTTAGCCATTTAATCTTTAATTAAAGATTGCACGGAAATTAAACTGACTGGCCTGCGATTACTTGTAAATGGATAGTACACTGGCCACCCTCCGGTCCTCCGGCATACGGCCACTCTCAATAGAGCCCTGAAATACAATTTCTAGGATCTAGCGACTCCAAAATGGCATTGACAGAGATCCGGAAACATGTCACCCTTCTACCATCATCTTCCTTGGGAAATGGGTAACTGTGAGGGTGCAGGGACGGGGTGGGGGTTGGGGGTTGAGGGGGGTGGTGGGGGTCAGGGGGGGTGAGCAGGGGTTAAAGAAGAAGCAAAGCAGAAAAACAAAATGCGTGACTCCGAAACTCTCTTACTGCCCTGCAATTCCATCCTATCCAAACTTTTGAAGAGATACAGTCAGGCAGTTTGATATCTCTTCCAGTTAGTCAAGGGATTAACTTTCATCTGTCAGGTAACTAATTATGCAACTCCTAAAACCTGCAGAAGCAGCCTTTTGCAGTTGGTGAAAGTCCAAGGAAATGATCGATAGCTTTCTAGTAATCATATTTTTTTATTCAACAGCACTGAAGATATCGTTGGTCTCTTTGCCCTTCAGAAGATCCATTATTCAGTGTTTTCATTGATTCAGATGTTTCCAGTAAGGAAATGTAGGTAATTTCCAGTAAGGTCTTCCACAAATGCAACACCCGCACCAACCTGACCGCTAGCCGAACGGCTTGACTGCAAGTAGACTGTCCCACTGGAACGTGAAGCCAACTGAAGAGCAATTGGGAAAGCTTGAAGTTCAGCCCCAATTCCTCGCTCCGGATCCCAACCAGTCTACCTTTAAGCAACTACATGTCCCATTCTTATCATGGAGGCTGAGACTCGCCCACACCGGAGGGAGTTGACGGTCCCTCAACCTCTAAAATCGGCCAGATAGTGGAGGCTATGATCCCCGCACCAATCCTCAATTAAAGGGATTGTACACCCTCCAGCGAAAATTCCCTAATTTGGATAACAATTTACATAGAATTACACAGAATGGACAGCACAGAAACAGGCTATTCGGCCCAACTGGTCTAGGCCGGTGTTTATGCCCTGGCTCAACAACAACAATAACAAGTTGTATTTATATAGCGCCTTTAATGTAGTAAAACGTCCCAAGGCCCTTAACAGGAGTATTTTAAGACAAAAAAAAAGTTGGTAGTGCTCCACACCAGCCTCCTCCCACCCTGCTTCATCTCCCCCATCACCATATCCTTCTATTTCATTCTCCCACAATCAGTGTTTCTTCTCATTTTAATTTTAGGTGCACGCGGTCCCTTTAGATATGCTGCGCGGCCGTGCATGCGTGGTTCCTCTTCCAGCGGAACAGCCGGTGAGCGGCCTGCGCGGGACCTCCCGATCGATGCACGGCCGCGCAGCTTAGGGGGGAACGTTGCCCTCGTGTGCCTATCTCGCTTCCCTTTAAAAGCACAATGGAATTCTTGAACTTGCACCTATACAGCACAAATACAAAAGCAAAATACCGCAGATGCTGGAAATCTGAGATAAAAACAAAAAACGCTGGAGACACTCAGCAGGTCAGGCAGCATCTGTGGAGAGAGAAACAGAGTTAACGTTTCAGGTCGATGACCCTTCGTCAGAACTGGAAAAAGCTGGAGATGGAACAGGGTTTTAAGCAAGTGTGGGGGCAGGGAAAGGGGGGAGGGGAGGAAAGAACAAAAGGGAAGGTCTGTGATAGGGCGGAAGGCAGGAGAGAGTAAGAGACACTAAGAGATGGTGCAAGGCAAAAGGAGATGGTAATGGGACAAGTTAAGAAACAAAAGATGGTGCATCTATATAGCACCTATATAGAATGCACAAAGGATCGACTCAGATGACTGATAACATGGGAGGGGACTTCAAGCAGAGGGAGGGCATGGTGACACTTTGCAGGGATTTGTAGCTGAGGGTTTTAAATTTGATGTGTTAGGGGACTGAGCTCCAGTGCCGATCCCGAAGGATGGGCGTGATGAGCAAACGGGACTTTGTGGGAGAGAGGAGAGGCGTGGACAGGTTGCAGTTTGTAGAGGTTGGGTGATTGGAAATCAGAGCATCGGGGAAAACCAAAGCCTAGAAATTGGCTTGGCCCTGTGCAGGAATGGGTAGGCCTGAGGCACACCCAATATTGGGCCTCGCGCCTTATTTACGTCACACTGGCGAGTTGCAGAGCCCTATTTGGTGGCGGCCTCCAGCGGTCCCTTTTAGGACAGCTGGTTAAGCTGCATGTAGACCACGTTTTCCTGAAAGCAGTGCCTGCCCGGCGCCCAATTCCGGGCAGCCCAATTTTGCAAAGTCGGGCCTCAAACAGAATATTTGTACCTGCCTCTTTCTCTGCCTTTACCAATATGGCGGGCGGCGCACTTCCAGCGCGTAATGAGCGCACGCGCCCCGCCATATTGGATGATGAAGCACCTGTTTTTTGCGCCTGAGAAACTGCGTGGCGAATTTCTGACCCCAAGTCTGAAGCTGATGTCGGGTTTAGACAAAGGTTTCGACCTCAGTAATTCAATGGAATTATGCGCCACACTCTTCGACCCAAAGGTCCGACAGCTATTAACCAAAAGAGCTACACTGAGTGCAGAAGCTGAAGTGTTTTCCCTTCATTTGATTTATCTGCGTCGCAATTACTCACCAAGAGTGAGTTGAGTTAAAATGGGCTCTTGACACGGATGACTAACAAGCTAAACATTAAACCCAACTATTCCAAATCTTGAAGGAGGAAGTGGGGGGGGGGGGTGAATGTTCAACTAAATATGTTTAAAATTTCTTCTGAACTTCATTCAGATCTGGCTCCTGATAGAATAAGGAAAAAGAAGTCACAACTTGTACAGGTTTGGAAGTCCGTCGCCTGCAGCTGCAGGGCAGAAAACGTGCTCCTCAGCACTTGCCCCCTCTCGTTACCACATCGCAAGATTCGCTTGCGTGGGAAGATGATCTAGATATTGCTCCAGCTCTGTGGTTCCTAGCCAGCCCAGACTGCATTCTCTGCTCATTCTAAAGAGGCCCGAATGGAATGAATTTGGATAGCCTCCAGGTTCGAGTGGAGCATAAATGCCGGCGTGGACTGCTTGGGCTGAATGGCCTGTTTCTGTGCCGTATAGTCCATGTGATTCTATGTGAACAAGAGTCCTGGCACAGAACCACTCATAGTCTGGCACTGAATTGCCAATCTCGCTCCTTATCGTAGTGCCAAGATTAGATGTTCCCTACTCATAGTGGGGCAGTGTGGGGGGAGAATTTTCACAAGGTTCTCTCGCTCTCCCACCGTAACTGCTGTGGGACTCGGAGAGAAACAGCGTCAACGGCCATTTTTAGCTGTTAATTCCTCCTCCAGCCCTACAACCCTCCAAGAACTCTGCTTTCCTCCAACTCTGGCCTCTGGCGCATCCCCCCACTCCCTTCGTCCCACCATGGGCGGCCGTGCCTTCAGCTGCCCGGGACCCTAAGCTCCGCAATCCCCTCCCGAAACCTCTCCGCCTCTCTCTCCTCCTTTAAGACGCTGTTTTAAAACCTAACACTGGCCAAGCTTTTAATCATTCACCCATCCTAACATCTCCTTCTTTGGCTCGGTGTCACTTATTTGCCCGAAGCACCTTGGGACGTTTTGCTAAGTTAAAGGCGCTATATAAATGCAAGCCATTGCTGTTGTAACAGCGTAATGCAGATTGAGAAGCAGCTGGCCAATTAATAAGCTGATTTATTCAGTCTTATAAACACAACGCCCTCAGATTCACATCAGGGATGTGTTACTTTATTAATTAAAATAAAATGAGATCGCAAATGGACATGCAAGGCGGATTTCAAACAATAAATAGAAACATAGAAACATAGAAGATAGGAGCAGGAGTAGGCCATTCGGCCCCTCGAGTCTGCTCTGCCATTCAATGCGATCATGGCTGATCATAATCTCCTAAATGCGTTCTGTCTCGCCCTGTGGTCTATCAGCTGAGGAGGGTCAGTGTAAAAACAAAGTTATTGTGGAGCTGCAAACAGTGTTGGAAGAGAGAGAGTGGAGGATTTGATTTTCGGTGGGTTGAACTGTGGGATTACATCTGTCTTCATTTTGTGTAATATTTTTGTTCTCGATATTACGGGCTGCTGCGCGGGGCTTGACCTTGACTCCTTGGTTTTCATCTTTAGAAGTCTTTTTGTTAAAATTTGGCAATCGATTGACAAATTTGGGCCTCAGTCTCCGAAGAAGCGAATGCCACAGGCAAGGTTTCAGAGCTGGAAGGAAAAACGAGCGGAGACAACTGAAATCCTCGGAGATTCCGAGCAAAAGGAGTCGTGTTACTCGAGACACAGATCTTCCAACCTTATGAATTGTGCCGCTGCCAGTTACAAGTTTTCAATCGTCAGGAAAGAAAGACTTGCATTTCTACAGCGCCTTTCATGACCTCCGGATGCCCCAACCCCCTTTTACAGCCAATGAAGTAATTTTGAAGTCCCAGTCACTGTTACATAGAAACATAGAAGATAGGAGCAGGAGTAGGCCATTCGGCCCCTCGAGCCTGCTCCGCCATTCAATGAGATCATGGCTGATCATTCAAATTCAGTACCCTGTCCCTGCTTTCTCCCCATATCCCTTGATCCCCTTAGCCTTAAGAAATATATCTAACTCCTTCTTGAATATATTTAATGAATTGGCCTCTACTGCCTTCTGTGGTAGAGAATTCCACAGGTTCACCACTCTCTGGGTGAAGAAATTCCTCCTCATCTCTGTCCTAAATGGCTTACCCCTTATCCTTAGACTGTGACCCCTGGTTCTGGACTCCCCGCCATCGGGAACATCCTTCCTGCATCTAGTCTGTCTAGTCCTGTTAGAATTTTATAAGTATCAATGAGATCCCCTCTCATTCTTCTAAACGTTGTAATGTAGGGAGTTGAGGCAGCCAATTTGCGCACAGCAAGCTCCTACAAACAACAATGACCAGATTATCTGTTTTAGTCATGCTATTTGAGGGATAACTATAGGCCAGGACACTGGGGAGAACTCCCCTGCTCTTCTTCGAAATAGTGGCCGAGGGATCTTTTACATCTGCCTGAAAGAGCAGACCGGGCCTCGGTTTAACGTCTCACCTGAAAAACATAGAATCATAGAATGGTTACAGCACAGAAGGAGGCCATTCAGCCCGTCGAGCCCGTGCCGGCTCTCTGCAGGAGGACTCCAGCTAGTCCCACTCCCCCGCCCTTTCCCTGTAGCCCTGCAATTTTTTCCCCCTCAGGTACTTATCCAATTCCCTTTTGAATCTGCCTCCACCACCCTCTCAGGCAGTGCATTCCAGATCCTCGCCACTCGCTGCGTAAAAAAGTTTTTCCTCATGTCGCCTTTGGTTCTTCTGCCAATCACCTTAAATCTGTGTCCTCTGGTTCTCGACCCTTCCGCCAATCAAATCAAATCAAATCAAATCAACTTTTATTGTCATTGTTAGTGCACAAGTGCAGTACAACGAAATGTAGGCTTGCGGCTCCCGAGAGTGTACATTTAGATTAAGACATTTAAACATTCAACATTCATTTGGCTTGTAATACATTAACATAAACATAATAAAGTGCATTGGCAGATGCGCAGGCTTTAGAGTTTATTTGTGGAGTTCAGTAGGATGACAGCCCTGGGAAAGAAGCTGTTCCTAAATCTGGTCGTACGGGTGCGAATGCATCTGTAGCGTCTCCCAGATGGCAGGAGGGCGAACAGACTGTGGCTGGGGTGGGTAGGGTCTTTGATGATGGACCGTGACCTCCGTAAACAGCGTTTCTGGTATATGTGCTCTATGGTCGGTAGCCGGGTGCCGGTAATGCGTTGGGCAGTTTTGACTACCTGCTGCAGGGCTTTCCGGTCATAGTAGCTACAGCTGCCATACCATACTGTGATACAGTTCGTCAGGATGCTCTCTATTGTGCAGCGGTAAAAGTTAGAGAGGATCAGGGGTGACAGGTTACATCCCTTCAGCCTCCTTAGGAAATATAGGCGCTGCTGGGCCCTCTTCACCAGAGAGGAGGTATTGAGGGACCAGGAGAGGTCTTCCGTGATGTGGACTCCGAGGAAATTAAAGTTGTCCACCCTTTCCACCACCGCCCCATTGATGTGGATGGGGGTGTGACTTCCGCCTTTAGACTTCCTGAAGTCCACAATGATTTCTTTGGTTTTCTTGATGTTAAGGGCCAGGTTGTTGTCGGCGCACCACTTCACGAGATGCTGGACCTCCTCCCTGTAGGCTGACTCATCGTTGTTGGTGATCTGGCCTACTATCGTGGTATCATCCGCAAACTTGATGATGGTGTTGGAACCATGAACAGCCACACAGTCGTGGGTGAAGAGAGAGTAGAGGAGGGGGCTCAGCACACATCCTTGTGGGGCCCCCGTGTTCAGGGTCGGGGGGGGAGGTGTGGTTACCTAATTTGACAGACTGGGGTCTGTTTGTTTCTCTCTATCTACTCTGTCCAGACCCCTCATGATTTTGAATACCTCTAGCAAATCCCCTCTCAACCTTCTCTGCTCTAAGGAGAACAACCCCAGCTTCTCCAGTCTATCCACGTAACTGAAGTCCCTCATCCCTGGAATCATTCTCATAAATCTTTTCTGCACTGTCTCTAAGGCCTTCACATCCTTCCTAAATTGCGGTGTCCAGAATTGGACACAATACTCCAGTTGAGGCCGAACCTGTGTTTTATAAATGTTCATCATAACTTCCTTGCTTCTGTACTCTATGCCTCTATTTATGAAGCCCAGGATCCCGTAAGCTTTTTTAACTGCTTTCTCAACCTGCCCTGCCACCTTCAACGATTTGTACACACATACCCCCAGGTCTCTCTGTTCATGCACGGCCTACACCTCCGACAGTGCAGCACTCCCTCAGTACCACACTGGGAGTGTCAGCCTGGATTGTAGGCTCAAGCCTCTGGAGTGAGGCTTGAACCCACAACCTTCTAACTCAGAAGCGAAATGCAACCCACTGAGCCACAGCTGACACCAGGATCGGTTTCCGAAGATCACTCGTGGTAAAATATACTCAGGAAGACAATGCCTACCTACGCACTCTGTTAACTGAGTGTTGTGGCAGAATGAGAGGAGAGAGCTTTTATGTAAGGGTCATCACTGGGGAACTTTTAAACAATATCAGTCCCTGGAAAAGATTGGAAGACAACGTTGATGCGCTATCAATTACTCATAAAAGACGGAGGGTTAGGAGAGTAACTAAAAGGCTTTTATTAATAAAGAACAGAGCATGCCTCTCGTGGTTGACTGGTTTCCAAGAAGGCAGGGGGCTGCAGAGCAGTCACCTTTATACCTGGGCATGTGGGTGGAGCCAGGGGCGGAGCCAGCTGAGGCATGCATAGATACAACAATGTGCAACAACAACAACAACGGTGAACAACAATAACAGTGGTTTACCACATTCACCCCTTGTTTAAAATTGAGTCCGGCGGGGTGAAGTATACTAAAGGTTCGTGTAAGTAAGTCTATCAGGTGGCCTTGTATGCCGTCCTGATCGTCGTGGTGGCAGCGGTGATGGTGCAGCATCCAACATTGAATCTGGCGTCTCATTGAGTGGTTGGGTGGTCAATGACGGGTCCTGGGGCTGCGGCATGCCGTCTACAGGGGTTGGGTTGTGGGTAGTGGTGGATGGCAATGGTAGTGTTTCAGGGGCACCCGAAGGTGCGAGGTCTCGTATGGAGACTGTGTCCTCCTGCCCGTCCGGGTACGCCACGTAAGCATACTGGGGGTTGGCGTGGAGGAGGCTCACCCTCTCGACCAGGGGGTCCGTTTTATGGGACCTCACGTGCTTCCACAGGGGGGTGGCATTGGTGGCCGTACAAAGCAGTGACCGAATGGAGTGGAGCGCCGCAGGGAGGACCTCCTGCCAGCGAGAGGTCGGAAGGCCCTTAGATTTTAAGTTTAAGAGGACGGCCTTCCAAACCGTCGCGTTCTCTATTTCCACCTGGCCGTTCCCCCGGGGGTTGTAGCTAGTGGTTCTGCTTGTAGCAATACCTCTCGTGAGCAGGTACTGACGGAGTTCGTCGCTCATAAAGGATGAGCCCCGGTCGCTATGGATATACCTAGGGAAGCCGAACAAGGCGAAAAGGTCATTCAGACCTTTAATGACCGTGGTACTGGTCATGCCTGGGCAAGGGATGGCAAACGGGAAACGGGAGTACTCATCAATTATGTTGAGGAAGTACACGTTGCGGTCAGAGGAGGGGAGGGGCCCTTTAAAATCGACGCTCAGGCGCTCGAAGGGGCGAGTGGCCTTGACTAGGCTTGCTCTGTCTGGCCTATAAAAATGCGGTTTGCACTCGGCACAGATTTGGCAGTTCCTGGTCATGGTCCTGACCTCCTCGATGGAGTAGGGCAGGTTACGGGATTTGATGAAATGGAAGAACCTGGTGACCCCCGGGTGGCAGAGGTCATTGTGGAGGGTCTGCAGTCTATCAACCTGCGCGTTGGCGCATGTACCACGTGATAGGGCATCTGGGGGCTCATTGAGTTTCCCGGGCCGGTACAAGATATCGTAATTGTAGGTGGAGAGTTCAATTCTCCACCTCAAGATCTTGTCATTCTTGATTTTGCCCCTCTGCTTATTGTTAAACATAAAAGCTACTGAACGCTGGTCAGTGAGCAGGGTAAATCGTTTTCCGGCCAGGTAATGCCTCCAATGTCGCACCGCTTCCACAATGGCCTGGGCCTCCTTTTCGACAGAGGAGTGTCGAATCTCGGGGCCCTGGAGGGTCCTTGAGAAAAAGGCCACGGGTCTCCCCGCCTGGTTAAGGGTTGCAGCTAGGGCGAAGTCGGATGCGTCGCTCTCCACTTGGAAAGGGATGGACTCATCCACTGCGTGCATTGTGGCCTTCGCAATATCTCTTTTTATGAGAGTGAAGGCTGCACATGCCTCTGCTGTCAGGGGGAAGGAGGTGGACTTGATGAGGGGTCTGGCTTTGTCCGCATAGTTGGGCACCCACTGAGCATAGTAAGAGAAAAACCCTAGGCATCTCTTCAGTGCTTTTTGGCAGTGGGAGAGGGGGAGCTCCATAAGGGGGCGCATTCTGTCGGGGTTGGGGCCGATGACTCCGTTCTCCACTACGCAGCCAAGGATGGCGAGGCGCGTGGTGCGAAACATACATTTGTCTTTGTTGTATGTTAGATTCAGCCGCTGGGCCGTATGGAGGAATTTCTCTAGGTTAACGTCATGGTCCTGCTGGTCGTGGCCGCAGATGGTGACGTTGTCTAGATAGGGGAAGGTGGCCTGCAGCGCGTTCTGGTCAACCATTCGGTCCATCTCCCTTTGGAAGACCGAAACCCCGTTGGTGACGCCGAAGGGGACTCGGAGGAAGTGGTAGAGACGACCGTCAGCTTCAAAAGCTGTGTACTGGCGGTCCTCAGCCCTGATGGGGAGCTGGTGGTATGCCGACTTCAGATCAATCGTCGAGAACACCCGGTATTGTGCTATCTGATTGACCATGTCAGATATGCGGGGGAGTGGGTATGCATCTAACTGGGTGTAGCGATTGATCGTCTGGCTGTAGTCAATAACTAGGCGCTGTTTTTCGCCAGTCTTCACTACCACCACTTGTGCTCGCCATGGGCTAGTGTTACCCTCAATAATCCCTTCCTTCAGGAGTCTTGCTACTTCGGATTTGATGAAGCTCCTATCCCCGGCACTGTACCGCCTGCTTTTGGTAGTGATGGGCTTACAGTCGCGGGTGAGGTTAGCGAACAAGGGCGGGGGGGAGACTTTAAGCGTGGAGAGGCTGCAAATGGTGCGCGGCGGGCGATTTAAAAGCTGCTGGCTGCGGACTGTGAGTGGGGGGAGGGGTCCGCCGTACGCTAATGTGACACTTTTAAGGTGGCACTGAAAATCCAACCCCAGTAGAACGGCAGCGCAGAGATGGGGCAGGACAAGAAGTTTAAAATTTTTGTATTCTGTGCCCCTTACTGAAAGGGTCACTACACAGTAGCCACCGACGTCTGCTGAATGGGATTTGGAAGCCATAGAGATCCGATGGCGCGTTGGCAGGACCGGGAGAGAGTAACTGTGCACCGTGTCGGGGTGGATAAAGCTCTCCGTGCTCCCGCTGTCGAAAAGGCAGGTAGTGGCGCGGCCGTTTACCGTAATGTCCATCATGGACCTGGACAGTTGGTGAGGGGGAGATTGGTCCAGCGTCACGGTGGCCAGCGTATGGTCGAGCGAGTCGCTGTGGTCATCAGACGAGGCGGTGGTTGAGTCCGGGTCACCCGCGATTGGAGTTGGAGGCGTCCAAGATGGCGGACAAAATGGCTGCGCCCATGATCCCGATCCCCACGCGGCTGGAGGTGTCCAAGATGGCGGACAAGATGGCTGCCCCCACGGTTCACACGCGGCGCTGCTGGCGTTAGCGGTTTTACCTTTGCAGGCGCTGACGTAGTGTCCTTTCTTCCCGCAGCCAGAGCAGGTAGCGTTTTTCACCGGGCAGCGTGCTCTGGGTTGTTTTGCCTGGCCACAAAAGTAACATTTCGGGCCCTTGGACATCGCTGCAGCAGTTGGTGCCGGGGGTGGCGGTCCCATGACCCAGGGTTGCGGCGTCCATGGGGCGGAGCGGTTAGAGGAGAATGCGTCCATATTCCGGTGGGCCGCGTCTAGCGAGAGCGCGAGGGACACTGCTTTCTTCAGGTCGATTTTGCCCTTCTCCAGCAGTCTCTGCCGGGAGTAGTTGGACTTGAGGCCCGCAACGAAAGCATCTCGGATAAGTCCCTCTGTGTGTGTCGCGGCCGATACCTCTTTACAATCACAGGCTCGGCCGAGTATCTGTAGTGCCCGTAGGAATGCCTCCACCGATTCCCCAGACTGCTGTTTGCGGGATCTCAGGAGGTGTCTGGCATAAACCGTATTTACCGGGCGTGTGTATTGTCCTTTTAGCAGATCGATAGCCGCCGCGTAGGTAGTCGCGTCCTGGATGAGCGTGTAGACTTGGTGGCCCACCTTGGAGGCCAGGATTTTTAGTTTGTTTCCATCTAGTGTCACGGCTGAGGCTTCCAGGTAAGCTTCGAAGCAACGCAGCCATTGTGCGAACTTGGTAGACGAACCCGCCTCTTGAGGGTCTAGGTCCAGGCATGTTGGTCTGAGGGCATGCAGCAGCGCCTGCTGCTCAGCGTTTGGTGCCGTCCTTTGCTGCAGCGCCTGCTGCTCCGCGTTTGGTGTCGACATTTTGTTTTTGTTAATAAAATTGATGCGCTATCAATTACTCATAAAAGACGGAGGGTTAGGAGAGTAACTAAAAGGCTTTTATTAACAAAGAACAGAGCATGCCTCTCGTGGTTGACTGGTTTCCAAGAAGGCAGGGGGCTGCAGAGCAGTCACCTTTATACCTGGGCATGTGGGTGGAGCCAGGGGCGGAGCCAGCTGAGGCATGCATAGATACAACAGTGTGCAACAACAACAACAACGGTGAACAACAATAACAGTGGTTTACCACAAACGTTATAACATTTCTAGCCACGAATTATCCATTTGGCCAGTTTAGGTTAAGTCAGTTGCAGAACTAACTTCTACAACAATAGTTTCTGACTCATAAATTATACCAATATCGGAACCATAACAGACAGCTCGACACCATCCAGGACAAAGCAACCCGCTTGATCGGCACCCCATCCACCACCTTAAACCTTCACTCCCTCCACCACCGGCGTACCGTGGCTGCAGTGTGTACCATCTACAAGATGCACTGCAGCAACTCGCCATGGCATCTTCGGCAGCACCTCCCAAACCCGCGACCTCTTCCACCTAGAAGAACAAGGGCAGGAGGCGCATGGGAACACCACCACCTGCAAGTTCCCCTCCAAGTCACACACCATCCTGACTTGGAAATATATCGGACGTTCCTTCATAGTCGCTGGGTCAAAATCCTGGAACTCCCTCCCTAACAGCACTGAGGGAGCACCTTCACCACACGGACTGCAGCGGTTCGAGAAGGCGGCTCACCACCACCTTCTTAAGGGGCAATTAGGGATGGACAATAAATACTGGCCTTGCCAGTGACGCCCACATCCCAGGAACGAATAAAAAAAAGAAGGTAAAGCTGCTCTGGCCCATCTAGCCTGTCCCACACAACTGTGATACCATATGCATTACAATATACACCTCACCCGAAACCGTGTGATCTCTTGGGAGATGCGACAAACCAGATAAAAACCCGGGCCAATTAGAGGGAAACAAATTCCTCTGCGACCATCGTAGATGACCAAAACTAGTCCAGGAGATCACTCCGACCCCGACCAATGTTACACAGTACTGGCCTCTTGTGCGAGGTGATCTCCGCCCCAGCCAGAAACAGGTCCAGCTCTCGCTTGAAGGAATTCAGTGAATCAGTGTGCACCAGAGGTCCACGGTTCTCTGGGTGAAGTAGCACCTCCTGACATCTAACCTAGATCTGGCCTTGCACAACTTGAGATTGTGGACCCTGGTCCTTCCTATCTTACTCAGTTACCATTTATTAATGTCTCATATCATAGCTATAACGTCATTGTATCGGCAGTCATTCCATTCTACTCATGTTGAGTTACCAATGACAGCGCTCCTTTAGGTGCAAAGGTTTGGTACACAGAGGTCATAGGATGGCTGGTACGAGGAATGGCAAAATGTGTTGCTGTTGCCATGGGAGGGTCGGAGCCGGAATGCTCTTTCCCGGTTGGGAAGATTTGTTGGGGCAGCGCACAGGGGGCTTTACTCTGCATCTATTTCATGCTATGCCTGATCTTAGAGTGCTTGGTGATGCTAAAACAGGAAAAAAAATCCCATTTCCCATCACTAACAAACCCGACAAATGCGATTAGCACAGTACAGAACAAACTGACAAAGCACGCGTTTGTTAATTTAAGATTGCCAGTTGGCGCGGGGTGGGCGGGGGAGGGGGAGGAATAGATAGGAAAAATTCACTTGTTTCCAGAAACAAATTACAAAATCTTTACAACGTGTCAGCCTTTGGCTCAGTGGGTAGCACTCTCATCTGAGTCAGCGGGTCGTGGGTTCAAGTCTCCACTCCAGATACACGTATTCTAGGCTGATACTCCCAGAGCAGAGCTAGTGCCTTCTTTCAGATGAGACGTTAAACCGAGGCCCCGTCTGCTCTCCCAGGCTGGATGTAAAAGATCCCATGGCCACTATTTCGAAGAAGAGCAGGGGGAGTTCTCCCTGGTGTCCTGGAAAATATTTATCCTTCAAACAACATCACTAAAAACAGATGATCTGATCGTTATCACATTGCTGTTTGTGGGAGCTTGCTGTGTGCAGATTGGCTGCCCCGTTTCCTACATTACAACAATGACTACACTTCAAAAATTACTTCATTGGCTGTGAACCGCTTTGGGACATCCTGTGTGATGTAAGAAAACTACTAGGCACTTGGTCTAAGCGTTAAACAAAGCTTTAATCAACTGTTTTACAACATGGAGGTCTAGTTGTGTCCTTCACTAGTTCCTGTTAAGAATGTCCTGCGCAAGCTGGGCCCGTGCCCGAGTATTTATACTCTCCCTGGACAGCGCCACCCGTAGGCCACTCAGTATTATTTCATGTCTTTCTTTCATGAATGACTGATTCATGTCACTGAGGTTGTGAAAGGCGCTATAGAAATGCAAGTTCTTTCTTTATAATGTTAAAGACTTTTAATTTTGATGCTACTGTAGTTTGGATCGCAGAAGAACACAGTGCGGGCGCTGTTTACATCGCTAAAACCAGCTCCCTTTCCAAATGGCGGAGTCACGTCCGCAGGATAAAGGAGCTGGTTTTATCTTAGTAAAGTCAGGGTGCATGATGATGTACCAAGTGCAAAAGATCCTGGCGAAGGTTGTCCTAGTTGAGAAAGCAAAGGATTTCAACTTTCTGAGCTCTGGCTACTCTAATGAATGTCTCAAACTGCACTCCATACACATGTGCCACCCTGTATCCTGTCCTGCCACGGCTTATGCTAAGGCATGTTAACAGTTGCAACAAGAAAACCTAGCACCCAGGATTTTAATAGGAGGGATTGTCCAATCCCTGGGGCTCCGCTGAGAGATACAAGAATAACAGCCTGCCTTTATATCACACCTTTATCGTAGAAGAACGTCCCAAGACGCTTCACAGTGTCATGATCAAACACAGATGCATGCTAAGCCAACAAGAAGAGATATTCGCAGGGATGGCCAGAAGCTTGGTCAAGGACAGGAGATTTAAGGACTGTCTTAAAGGAGGAGAGGGAGGTGAAGATGCGGAGGGGATTAGGGAGAGAATTCAAGCGCCTGGGGCTTAGGCAGCTGAAGGCATGGCCAACAATGGTGGGGTGAAGGGAGGAGGGTCAAAAGAATGGGTGCACGGGGGCAGGTGGGGTGGATGTTTCGAGCTGGAGGAGGTTACAGAGAAAGGAAGGAGCGAGCCCATGAGGAGAATTTAAATGTGAGGGTGGAAATTTTGAATTGGAGGCATTGGCGGGCCAGGAGCCATTGTAAGTCAGCAAGGACGGGGGTGATTGGTGAGCGGGACTTGGTGCAGAATAGAATACAGGCAAGAGAGTTCTGGATTACAGAGGATGATCTTGACAATCAACTGGCAAAATCTGGCTTTAACCTGGTGACCAGTGGGTGTTGTCCAATCTTTGGAACGTGTTTTCTTGCTAAGTAGTAAGGTTTTCGTATTCTCTTGGTTATGCCAGAGGTTGTAGGTTCGAGCCCCACACCGGGACATGCGCTCACAATGTTGCTGTAGTGAAAATTTATTTCACTCAAATTTACTGCTCCAGAATTCTTCAAATGTATCATTTGAATGTACCCAAACACTACCATATAATTAAACAGCCATAACCACTTCATTAACGTCACCAATACATTACCGTATCACTACACTACTGTCACCACTACACTACTGTCACCACTACACTACTGTCACCAGTACACTGCTGTCACCAATACACTACCGTCACCGCTACACTACTGTCACCAATACACTACCGTCACCGCTACACTACTGTCACCAATACACTACCATCACCAATACACTACCGTCACCGTTACACTACTTTCACCACTACATTACCGCCACCAATACACTACCGTCACCCATCACCGATACACTTCCGTCACCACTTCACTACTGTCACCAATACACTCCACTTTCCCACCTGATCCCCATTGCCCATGATTCCCCTGGAGACCAAAAGTCTATCGATCTCAGCCTTGAATATACTCAAAGACTCAACATTCACAGCCCTCTGGGGCAGAGAATTCCAAAGAATCGCAACCCTCTGAGTGAAGAAATTCCTCCTCATCTCGGTCTTAAAACGCCGACCCCTTATCCCGAGACTTTGTTTACCAATGCTGCTCTGTGACTGCTCACTCGAAGACGCGTGAGGGAGGGGGGGAATGAATCTTTTTTCAGTTTTCACTCCTCCCTGCACATCCCAGCAATGGTGCTGCTTAAATCAAGACACAATGAGCAAGGATTAGTCGCAAGAAGTTCCTGCCATTGCTCCATTGCATTTTGAGCAGAAGAACAGAGGTAGACGATCTATTGCAATTTGAGTCAAAGAATGCAATGATTTTTGATGAGGGGCAGTATTCTCCATTCTACCATTAAAGAACAGGTGAACTGTCAACAACTCTACCTCAGATTATTTTATACTGGCTATTGAGAGACTGGGTGAGGAGGCAGCCCTAGAGACCGTTGGCGCCGAGGAGGATGTAGAAGTGAGGGACGGACAGATGGGCGCATCAGAGCAAGCTGGTGACGGACTAGTTTGGCTTCTCTCTCATTTGAATTGCATGAGTGACTGATATGGCTTCTGATGCTCAAACAGATTGACTTATGATCATCTACACAATCCCATGTGCATGCAACGTTTATATCACATGTCTAACTCATGCCTTTACTCCCCCACAGGACCATCGACAGCACCCACCCCCCCCCCCCGCCTCCCCCCCTCCCCACTGTCCAGGAGGAAGAACCTGAGCCTCCAGACTCCTCAGAGGAACCTGCAACCTCTGAGGGCGTAGCATCAGCAGAATTCAGTGCACCCAGCACCAGCGCAGGCACTCACACCTTGGTGGGACCTTCGCAAGATAGAGTAGTGTTGGCACCTGGTGTATCACAGCTCACAAGTGAGCATCAGCAGATGGTGGAGACAGGGACAGCAGTGGAGAGTCCTCGTCGGAGGGCGCAGGACTCTGCCAGCTCGGCTCAGCTGCATGTGGACCCTGTGCCTCCGGGTCCATCCAGAAGGAGAGCGGTGCTGGAACTCCAGGAACAGGTGCAGGAGTCTCTGGCAGGTTTTGTCTCCAGGGTCACTGCGAGTGTGGAGAGGATGGAGGAGTCCATCGCTAACATGAGCAGAGCCTTTGCGGAGGCATTGGCGC
The DNA here is from genome assembly GCF_052327205.1 of Somniosus microcephalus. Classification (NCBI taxonomy): domain Eukaryota; kingdom Metazoa; phylum Chordata; class Chondrichthyes; order Squaliformes; family Somniosidae; genus Somniosus; species Somniosus microcephalus. The sequence continues at coordinate 12,602,290 of NC_140994.1, read as the reverse complement.
ATGAACGCATCACCATGGAAAGGATGGCAATCTCCGTGGAAAGGATGGCTACAGTAGAGGAGAGGATGGCTACGGCCATGGAGGAGCTAAGTCGCCCGAGTGTTGAAAACATGGTGAATGTTTAGAATAGACTGACATCTCTGGAGGAGCGATGGGCAGCTATTGAGCAGAGAAACCAGAGCTTCATGGAAGTCCTCTGGAGTAGGACTGCCAGTGCAGATACGGGTCCTCATGGTCCCCCTGATGCGCAGCAAGGTGCTGTCAAGCCACTTGCTAGCACTGAAGTGGGGCTGACCCATGAGAGGGATGTTGGTGGCAGGCAACAAGGAAGTGGGGGCTCCTCTCCAAGCGCTCACACTCCCATGCCACTGCGGAGCCCTCGGTCAGAGCCCCACCAGAGACCTCACCCAACTGAGATGGGCATCTCAGCCCCTGCACAACCGCAGGAGGAGCAGACAGTTGGCGAGCCCTCACAGGCTCGCAACCCCAGAAGACACCCGCCAAAGGTGTCAGGGCAGGAGCAGCGTGAAAGTGAGCAAGGGGCCTCCGCATCTGCTGAAACCACAGGAGAAACAGCACGTGTAAGAGGAAGATAAAGCACAATTAGTCACAAGGGTAGTCACTTGGGTGTTCTGTTGTGTTTAATAGTTAAATGGCATCCTTTAGTAAATGTATTAATATTAAGTGATGGCAAACTGTTGAAGATCTGGCCTCTGTCATTTCAGAAATGGAAGTTCCACATTGAGGGCTCAGGGTGAATTACATTTGTCATGATGGTGGTCAGAGTGATAGGAAGCCACAGGTTCTTGTCCATTGTCTATGGTGTGGTAAGAAGATGCCAGGCACCTGTGTTTGATTGGGCAACCTAAGCAAATCTGGCCAAGATGAGTGCATCCCTTACATCCCGGGCAACAATGTGCTTGCGTGCTGCTGGAACGGGGGCATCCGCCTCTGCAAGGTCTTCCTCCTCTTCCTTCTCATCCTCATCCTTCTCCTCATCCTCCTCATCTGAGGAGGCTATGCGCTGAGCCATTTGTTCCTCAGGCAGCTGCAAGCCACGATGCTGTGCGATGTTGTGCAGTGCACAGCAGACCACGATGATTCTGCAGACCCTGGCTGCTGAATACTGTAAGGCTCCACCTGATCTGCCAAGGCATCTGAATTGCATCTTCAGCAAGTCGACGGTTTGCTCGATGGTGGATCTGGTCAAAATGTGGCTGGATTTGTAGCGCTCCTCAGCTTCATTCGATGGCCTCCTGAGTGGCGTCATTAGCCATGTCTTCAGGGGATAGCCCTTGTCTCCAGGTAGCCATCCCGAAAGTTGGTTTGACGAATTGAAGAGCGGAGGCACACTAGACTGCCGCAGGATGAACGAGTCATGGCAACTGCCAGGGTACTTGGCACAAACATGCAAAATGTCCTTCTTGTGGTTACGCACCAGCTGCACGTTGAGGGAGTGGAAGCCCTTGCAGTTGACAAAAAGAGCTGGGTTGTGATGGGGTGCCTTAAGGGTCACATGTGTGCAGTCTACGATGCCCTGCACCCTTGGCAAGCCTGCCATATTTGTAAAGCCAACCGCACGCGTGATTATACTTGCTTGATCCGTGGAGAAGTGGATGTAATTGTGCGACTTTGCAAAGAGGGCATCGTTAACCTGCATGATGCAAGTGTGTGCGGACAACTGGGAGATGCCGTTGATGTCTGCTGATGATCCCTGGAAGGAGCCTGAAGCAAAAAGGTTGAGTGCGGTGGTGGCGTTGACGGCCACTGGTCAGGAGTGTCCACCTGCTCCTCTGGGCTCCAGGTCTTGCTGCAGCATTGCACAGATGTCACCCACTACCTCTCGTGAAAGCCTCAGCCTCCTTTGGCACTGCTGCTCAGTCATGTTGAGGTAGCTGATCCTCTGTCTGTAAACCATGTTTTGGGGGTATCTCCTGCGGCGACGTGCTTCCCTGCGCTGGCGCCTTCTGCCCTGTGCACCATCAGGTGGGTAAGCAGCAGGTTGGCGCTCCTGTTGTTGTTGCTGCTGTTGCTGCTGTTGTGCCTGGTTCTGCTGCTGCCGCGGCTGCTCGTCCTCCGAATCTGAGCACCAGGATGAAAGGAAATAAATGGTTCCCATGCTGCTGGTAGATACCTCAGTTGAGGAAGCGCTCAATGTGGGGAGAGGGTTTCCCCAGGAGGTCACAATGGAGATGGATCTCAGCTTCACCACATCCAAAATCAGTAGACCTGCAAAAAGTTCTCCAAGACCTGAGAAAACAAAGTTCTCCCAGCTGCAACTGATCCTTGTTGAAAGCTTCGTTTTTATGATGGAGCTGCAGCTGTTAGGAAGCCAGCCACTTGTGAACCCGACAGGATTAGCTGGCGTGTTTCAGGAGAGACGTGCAGCACGCTGGAAATGTGGCAACATTTGAAAGGCCTCTCAAAATGGCATTATAGAAGTCCTTAAGTAGTAGTTAAGTACCTTAAGGGCCTATCCCGCCGCTTGGAGGCGCCACCGAAAGGGACTCTGCAAGCCCGCCTCGGGCAAAGTTGCGCGGAGGCGGGTTGACGGCGGGATCGGAACCCGCTGTCTTTTCTTCAAACTTTCCCACCTGACCCGCCTTCAAACCCGCCTCCTCAGGGCTGGTAAAATCCAGCTCAAAGAGTCTGTAAAGGGATATCGATAGACTGAGTGAGTGGGCAGTAAGGTGGCAGATGGAGTATAATGTGGGGAAATGTGAGGTGCTTCACTTTGGTAGGAAGAATAGAAAAACAGAATATTTTTTAAATGGTGAGAAACTTTTAAATGTTGGTGTTCAGAGAGATTTGGGTGTCCTCGTGCAAGAAACACAGAAAGCTAGCATGCAGGTACAGCAAGCAATAAGGAAGGCAAATGGTATGTTGGCCTTTATTGCAAGGGGTTTGGAATATAAGAGTAAAGAAGTCTTACTACAATTGTACAGGGCCTTGGTGAGGCCACACCTGGAGTACTGTGCACAGTTTTGGTCTCCTTATCTAAGGAAGGATATACTTGCCTTAGAGGCGGTGCAACAAAGGTTCACTAGATTGACTCCTGGGATGAGAGGGCTGTCCTATGAGGAGAGATTGTGTAGAATGGGCCGATACTCTCTGGAGTTTAGAAAAATGAGAGGTGATCTCATTGAAACATACAAGATTCTGAGTGGGATTGACAGGGTAGATGCTGAGAGGCTGTTTCCCCCTGGCTGGAGTGTCTAGAACTAGGGGGCACAGTCTCAGGATAAGGGGTCGGCCATTTAAGATCGAGATGAGGAGGAATTTCTTCACTCAGAGGGTTGTGAATCTTTGGAATTCTCTGCCCCAGAGGGCTGTCTTTGAGTATATTCAAGGCTGAGATCGATAGATTTTTGGACTCTCGGGCAATCGAGGGATATGGAGATCGGGCGGGAAAGTGGACTTGAGGTCGAAGATCAGCCATGATCTTATTGAATGGCGGAGCAGGCTCGAGGGGCCATATGGCCTGCTCCTGCTCTTAATTCTTATGTTCTTCTGTTCTCCCACAAACAGCAATGTGATAATAAGCAGATAATCTGTTTTAGTGATGTTGGTTGAGGGAAAAATATTGGCCCCAGGACACCGGGGAGAACTCCCCTGCTCTTCTTCAAAATAGTTCCACGGGGTCTTTTATGTCCACCTGAGAGGGCAGACGGGGCCTCGGTTTAATGTCTCATCTAAAAGACGGCACCCCTGACAGTGCAGCACTCCCTCAGCACTACACTGGAGTGCCAGCCTAGATTTTTGTGCTCCAGTCTCATGGAGTGGGGTCTTGAACCCACAACCTTCTGACTCAGAGGTGAGAGAGTGCTACCCACAGAGAGCCACGGCTGTGAGCATAGAAGAAATGAACAGACAGGGAGTCACGGCGATGCCTTCAGCCTGCGGGAGAGGCTATACACTGCAAGGGCAAAAGCAGAAAGTCTATCCTATGTTTTTATTTCCAAAGCCTGATGTGTAATTTTAACCCTGGGAATGACAGTGAGCAATGCCGTTGTACGAATGTTTAACAGAGGTGCTACTTCACTCAATATAAATGGGTTCACAACAGCAAAATACTGCTGTTGTTGGAAATCTGAAATAAAAACAGAAAATGCTGGAAACATTCAGGCAGCAACTGTGGGAAGAGAAACAGAGTTAACATTCCAGGTTGATGACCCTTCGTCAGAACTGGAAGAAGAAGTTAGAGATATAACAGTTTATAAGCAAGTACAGAGGTAGCTGAAAGGGGAGGGGGGGAAGGACGAAAGGGAAAGGTTTGTGTTAGGGTGGAGGGCAGGAGTGATATCGCGATACATGTTCTTGTGTGTTCTCTGTCATTTGCAAACTAGCAGTGGATGTTTAACTGGGATGTCTCATTCCCTACATCAAACCCCATTGTGTGAGGCCAATAATAGCTTCCTTGCTCAGCAGAATAGGTCACGTTATAATCTGTCTTCCAGGGTTCGCACAATAGCAGCAGAAGGCCAGGCGTGGGAATTTCCAAACTGTAGGTTTTCTCAATGTTCTGGGGGGTCCCAAACAATTGTTCACACATGGCTAAAAGGAGATTAACTGAGTGGGTAGAGTCTATGATAAGCTCAAGTGTATGTGGGCTGTGGGAGGAGATTAAATGGGTGGGTAGAGACTGAGATGGGGAGAGTGTACATGGGCTGTGGGAGGAGATTAAATGGGTGGGTAGAGTCTGTGATAGGGGAGAGTGTACATGGGCTGTGGAAGGAGATTAAATGGGTGGGTAGAGTCTGTGATAGGGGAGAGCGTACATGGGCTGTGGGAGGAGAATAAATGGGTGGGTAGAGTCTGTGATAGGGGAGAGTGTACATGGGCTGTGGGAGGAGATTAAATGGGTGGGTAGAGTCCGTGATAGGGGAGAGTGTACATGGGCTGTGGGAGGAGATTAAATGGGTGGGTAGAGTCTGTGATAGGGGAGAGTGTACATGGGCTGTGGGAGGAGATTAAATGGGTGGGTAGAGTCTATGATAAGCTCGAGTGTATGTGGGCTGTGGGAGGAGATTAAATGGGTGGGTAGAGTCTGTGATAGGGGAGAGTGTACACGGGCTGTGGGAGGAGATTAAATGGGTAGGTAGAGTCTGTGATAGGGGAGAGTGTACACGGGCTGTGGGAGGAGATTAAATGGGTGGGTAGAGTCTGTGATAGGGGAGAGTGTACACGGGCTGTGGGAGGAGATTAAATGGGTGGGTAGAGTCTGTGATAGGGGAGAGTGTACATGGGCTGTGGGAGGAGATTAAATGGGTGGGTAGAGTCTGTGATAGGGGAGAGTGTACATGGGCTGTGGGAGGAGATTAAATGGGTGGGTAGTGTCTGTGATAGGGGAGAGTGTACATGGGCTGTGGGAGGAGATTAAATGGGTGGGTAGAGTCTGTGATAGGGGAGAGTGTACACGGGCTGTGGGAGGAGATTAAATGGGTGGGTAAAGTCCGTGATAGGGTAGAGTGTACATGGGCTGTGGAAGGAGCAGGCTCGATGGGCCAAAGGGCCTTTACTGCTACTGTGTTTTATTATGTTCTTACCTTTGAAGAACCAACAGCACAACTCTACAAAGAAATGATGGGCAGTCGCTGAACAAAATTAGTTTTGCCTTTGGATGAAGAGAGGAGGTAGGGGGAGGGAGGGTTTGAGAGAGATCAAGGGAGAGATGATAAAGCATGCTTTCAGTAGAGAGATTACCTGCAAGTAATCAAACAGGCAAATGGAATGTTGGCCTTTATTGCAAGGGGGTTGGAGTATAAAAGCAGGGAAGTCCTGCTGCAACTGTACAGGGTATTGGTGAGACCACACCTTGAGTACTGTGTACAGTTTTGGTCTCCTTATTTAAGGAAGGATATACTTGCATTGGAGGCAGTTCAGAGATGATTCACACGGTTAATTCCAGAGATGAGGGGGTTGACTTATGAAGAAAAGTTGAGCAGGTTGGGCCTATACTCATTGGAGTTTAGAAGAATGAGAGGTGATCTTATTGAAACATATAAGATACTGAGGGGGCTTGACAAGGTAGATGCAGAGAGGATGTTTCCCCTCGTGGGGAAATCTAGAACTCGGGGGCTAAAGGGTCGCCCTTTCAGAACTGAGATGAGGAGGAATTTCTTCTCTGAGGGTCATAAATCTGTGGAACTCTCTGCCCCAGAGAGCCGTGGAGGCTGGGTCATTAAATACATTTAAGGTGGAGATAGACAGATTTTTGCAAGATAAGGGAGTGAAGGGTTATGGGGAGCGGGGGGGGAAGTGGTTTTGAGCCCTAGATCGGCCACGATCTTATTGAATGGCGGAGCAGGCTCGAGGGGCCAAGTGGCCGACTCCTGCTCCTATTTCTTATGTTCTTATTTGATAAAGTTAGCATTTGGATTGATGTTGAGTCTGCACCAAGACAACAACTTGTATTTATATAGCGCCCGTAACGTAGCAAAACGTCCCAAGTCGCTTCACAGAAGTGTAGTCAGACGAAGTTTGACATCGAGCCACATAAGGAGATATTAGGACAGGTGACCAAAAGCTTGGTCAAAAAGATAGATTTTAAGGGGTGTCTCGAAGGAGGAAAGGGAGAGGCAGAGAGGCGGAGAGGTTCAGGGAGGGATTTCCAGAGCATAGGGCCCAGGCAGCTGAAGGCACGGCTGCCAATGTAGGCCAGCGAGCACAGGGGACCAACAGTGCTTATCGGCATTGAGGATTACCCTTTATGAGTAGGTGGTTTGCACATGTGAAGGTAGGCTGCACTGTAGTGACCATCAAAACCAGCAGCAGGCTGAGGCAATGGTGTGTTTCTCCGCTCCAACTAAACTCAACGGATTTAGTCGATCGTTTAAAAAAATTTTTTTAGACGGATCCTGAAGTAACAAACGAGTTGAAACACAATCTCCACCACTGGGCTCTTTACCTGCCAGTACGCAGCGATAGAAATATGAAATATGAACAAACACAGACCTGATTCAGCCATAGAATTCCAATCCCCATTGCCACTTAACTCCCATCACATCAAGGAGGCAAGCCAAGCATAATCTTCATCCAACCCGAACATTTCTTGGCAAATTAATTATACATTTATCTGGTTTCAACTTTATTGTACGCTAAGTATTCTAAGCTCATAATGCCTTGAAAGGTGATGCATTCCAAGTCAATCAGAGACAGCTGTTGGAACAAGGACCCCCCTCTCGGTGAAGCTGGATTGATGCCAGCCTTTGTTTTGATCCAAGTACGTTCTGCAGAGGGTTTGCACTTCTGTTTTTCCACAGAAAAAAAATGTTTAATGTTGTACAAAACGGCCCAGGTCAGACCTTGTGGCCTTGTGGCCATCCAAGGCTGCAATCCCACCGGTAATTGGGGGGTGGGTGGCGAAGGGCAGGGGGTGGGGGGGTGGAAGGAGTGAATTCCACAAGCAGGGATATAGGGTCAGATTGAGGTGCTATTCCATTCACCTTGTGTATTGTTTCACTGTAACCCGCAATGACACCAACTGAAATATCTTGCCAATAAAAATAGTGTTCAAAATATAGTTTGTCTGTTGCCACAAGTCTGCTCTCTGGACGTGAGCGTTGCTGGCAAGGCCACATTTATTGCCCATCTCTAGTTTCCCATCACACTATTTCGAAGAAGAGCAGGGGAGTTCTCCCCCCGGTGTCCTGGGCCAATATTTATCCCTCAATCAACATCACTAAAACAGATTATCTGGTCATTATTGTAACGATCAATAACATGTCATTCTATAGTGGACACTAGGTGGAGCCATAGAGCTGTATATAGCTGTATGTATAAGACTACACTACCCAGCTGTATATATATTAAGACTACATTACCCATGAGGCACTAGGCTACCCACAAGGCAGCAGTCAAGATGGAAGCCTCTACAGATACTGTACCTAGTCCACATGTGCTCAATAAAAGTAGCTAGCAAAAGCTAGCTGTGTTCATAATAAGAATGTCTATTTATTAATGAACATAAGAATTATCACATTGCTGTTTGTGGGAGCTGGCTGTGCACAATTTGGCTGCCGCGTTTCCTACATTACAACAGTGACTACACTTCAAAGAGTACTCCATTGGCTGTAAAGCGCTTTGGGACGTCCTGAGGTTGTGAAAGGCGCTATAGAAATGCAAGTCTTTCTTTTTCTTTTTTATCTGACACTCACAGGCAGGAAGAGACCAGCTGGTCCATCAAGCCTGCCGCACACACCATCATGGCCGCAGCATCATGACTGGATACTTCCTAACCCCTCACTCCACCCCACAGCCATGTGATCTCCTGGGAGAGGCAAAAACAAGAGAACAAACCCCGGGCCAATAAAGGAAAAAATAATCTGGAAAATTCCTCTCTGACCCCCCTCAGGCAATCGAAACCAATCCAGGAGATCACATGGACCGAGTATTATCTATAGAGACTCTTACTGATGGTGTTAGGGAGGGAATTTTTTTTTTAATTTGTTCATGGGATGTGGGCGTCGTTGGCAAGGCCAGCATTTATTGCCCATCCCTGATTGCCCTCGAGAAGGTGGTGGTGAGCCACCTTCTTGAACTGCTGCAGTCCGTGTGGTGAAGGTACTCCCACAGTGCTGTTAGGGAGGGAGTTCCAGGATTTTGACCCAGCGACGATGAAGGAATGGCTGATCTATTTCCAAGTCAGGATGGTGAGCGACTTGAAGGGGAACTTGGAGGTGGTGGTGTTCCCATGCATCTGCTGCCCTTGTCCTTCTAGGTGGAAGAGGTCGCGGGTTTGGGAGGTGCTGCCGAAGAAGCCTTGGCGAGTTGCTGCAGTGCATCTTGTAGATGGTCCACACTGCAGCCACGGTACGCCGGTGGTGGAGGGAGTGAATGATTAAGGTGGTGGACGGGGTGCCAATCAAATGGGCAGCTTTGTCCTGGACGGTGTCGAGCTTCCTGAGTGTTGTTGGAGCTGCACTCATCCAGGCAAGTGGAGAGTATTCCATCACACTCCCGACTTGTGCCTTGTAGATGGTGGAAAGGCTTTGGGGAGCCTTTTCTGGATATTGACCCAGCGACGACGAAAGAACGGGCGATATATGTCTAAATCAGGATGGTGTGTGTCATGGAGGGGAACTTCCAAGTGATGGTGTTCCCACAATCTTCCTGCTTAAGTCCTTCTCAGTGGTGGAGGTTGTGGGCCTGGGAGGTGCTGGCGGAGTAAGCGTCGCGAGTCACTGTCGACAGTGCGTGCTGCAGCTGCAGGACACCGGTGGTGGAAAGGATGGGTATCATGGGCGACCTTCCTCTTCCGGCTCTGTCCAGGTGTAATCTGGGTGCAGCACGCTGAAGGAAACCATTCGTTGGAAACCTGGCCTCCAAGCCTGAAGTTCCCGTTGGAACCGGATTTAAATATTACTGCAAAATAATAATAAAGGAAGTCTGAGCACTCCTGAGGCCTTACAGGCAGCATAATACAGGAAACTTTCGATTTACCAGCACCTAAATAGCCGGAAATGTCGGTTAACCGGCAAAATTCAGGAGTAGGTTTAACTTCATATTTATTTGCCTTCTTCTATCTGTGCTGTGCAAGGGTGTGGCTGCAGCTGTTGCTAAGCTACAGAGACGCTTGAAACTTGTGGCCATTGTTCTACAGTTGGGTTTGTTGCTTTATACGAAGCTGTCAGCTCTCCCTATCTTTTACTATAGCGTTCGGTTATCCGGAATTTTTGATGAACCGGCACCGCGTCGGTCCTGTCCGTGCCGGATAAAAGAAAGTTTCCTGTAGTGCCTGATGACAAAGTCTTGACGAAGGGGTTTCGACCTGAAACATTGACTCTGTTTCTCTCTCCACGGATGTTGCCTGGCCTGCTGAGTTTTTCCAGCATTTTCTGTTGTTATTTCGGATTTCCAGCATCCGCAGTATTTTGCTATCGTGCCTGATGAATGTTGTCAACTTGTTGAAAGGTTTGTCGAATGAGCTAACTAATCGTTTGTGGCAAGATTGAAAATGTCTCGCTCTTACTTGCCTCAGGGTGGCCAACTCTGGTTGGACGTATTCCTGGAGGTTTCGTCACGTGACCTCCAGCAATCCAACCACCCCGCCCCCACACTACGGCCATTGGTCGCCCGACACGTCCATCCTCGCAGCGTCCCGCCTTCCCCCGGTCAATCGGAAAGGGAACGGACTCTTTGACATGAATCAGTCATTCATGAAAGAAAGACTTATGAAATAATACTGAGCGGCCTACGGGTGGCGCTGTTCAGGGAGAGTATAAATACTCGGGCACGGGCCCAGCTTGCGCAGGACATTCTTAACAGGAACCAGTGAAGGACACAACTAGACCTCCATGTTGTAAAACAGTTGATTAAAGCTTTATTTAACGCTTAGACCAAGTGCCTAGTAGTTTTCTTACATCACTCTTCATTACCCGATGGGATGATTCTTGACTCTCAGCCAAGCAGCCTTTGATCCCTCGGTATGACTTTCCCCTGATTGGGCTTGTTAAGCCCACCCAGTGCGTTTTCCGGCCAATTGAAGGAAGGGGGGGTCTGATTACATCATTTGATGATGCATCGTCAGCTGGTTTCTGTGGTGTATGTAACCTGTTCCACCTTAAGAGAACTTAAGCCTGTTCCACCTTAAGAGAACTTAAGCCTGTTCCACCTTAAGAGATGTACTACTTTCTCTGGCTGCTGTATACGTAATACCGGTGGTGACCACCGGTATATAAGTACTGTGTAGTGATATTGCTGTTAGTATAGCCCTGACCTCCAACTAGTAAAGACCTGTTGAAACGTTATTCTTGTAGTCTGTGTCAGTAATTAATCTTAAATACAACTAGAACACACAGACTTAACAGTGGCGACGAGTCCGATTCTTACCCTGCGGCAGTTTATATCCACGGCGGCTTTGTCCACAGAATGGGTGTCGAAGAGAGGCATCCACCCTCATCACCCTGCTGGAAGACACGTCGCGCGGCAGGCATCGAGAACCCGGAGTGCAGAAGATATCCTGAACTCGAAGCCTCCATCAGCGGCAGTCAGCTATCTTCCTTCTACCTCGGTGGTGGGTAAGCCGGTCAGCGACGCGAGCAGAAAGTCGGCCGTGTTGGCTGTACAGACGGGGAGGGAAGACGGAGGAATAAGGGCGGTGAGATCGATCGCGACCGGAGATAAGGGCCGGGCCGCATTCGGGCCAAAAGGCGCAGCGTGGGGACATCGATTGCGGCTGGTGATAAGGGCCGGGCTGCATTCGGGCCAAAAAGGCGCAGCGTCTGGGGCGACTGAAGGCGCGAGAGCCGCGGTGAAGGCGAACGCAGCCGGTGCTAATAACCGGGCTGCAAGAAGGGCTGTGAGGCGCGACATCGGGGAAGCGCGAATGCCCGAGGGAGCCGCGGTGAAGCGGAGACAGCGTCGGGGGAGTTACTAACTGCTGGGAAAGGGGAGCAGCAGCGGCACGCCAAACGCCATTGCAGCCAGCGGGTGAAGAAGGCGAGCGCGGGAAAGACCGCCAAGCGCAGGAAACAGCCATTTTGTAGGCGGAGGACGAAGACAAGAGCGGGAAGCCGCCATCTTGGAAAAAGGGAAATCACTAAAAAAAAATTGCAACGATGCCTAAACATGGGAACATTAATACCTTTGATAGCGACATCGAAGATTGGGCCACGTATGTAGAATGCATACAAAATTATTGTAAAGCAAATAAAATCCCAGATGATGAGAAAGCACTAACTTTATTAAACTTAATGGGTGTGAAGACATATGGGCAATTGAAACACCTTTTATCACCAGATGAACCGGCGGAGAAGACGTTCGAGGAGATTGTTACTGTCCTGAGAAATCATCTAAACCCCACGCCGCTGATGCTAGTGGAACGATTTAAATTTTACAGCAGAAAGCAGCTGAAAGATGAAAGCAATGCTGAATATTTAATGGAATTGCGTAAGCTAGCAAAGTACTGTCAGTTTGGAACGGGACTAACAGATGCGCTAAGAGATAAATTTGTGTGTGGATTATTAAAAGAAGATACACAAAAGCGACTGCTCGAGGAGAATGAGCTGACGCTTGAGAAAGCGGTCACTATGGCAGCATCACACGAAGCCGCAGCGAGAGGCACGGCAGTAATGCAGCTACGGTCACCGGAACTCAGTACAAATCAATTGGTTTTGAGTACTGTAAAATGTTATCGTTGTGGAAAGACAACGCACGATCAGAACCAGTGTTGGTTTAAAAACCAAGAATGCAGAACGTGTGGCAGGCTTGGCCACATAGCTAAAGTATGCCGGTCAGGAAAGAAGACCAGCAACAAAAAGTCACCGCAAGGAAAATACATAAAGGTACACAAGGTGACAAAGAACAGTTTGAACGAACAGAAGTCAGATTCAGACGCCAGCAGTAATGAACTGGGTAGCTTAAGAGTACACAACGTTGGTAAGGATGCAGATCTCCAGACAATTTGGGTCACTCTTCAGATAGCAGGAGTCCAAGTAAAGATGGAATTGGACACTGGATCGGCATTGACGGTCATGAATAAGAAAGATTACAAAAGGTTATTCCAACATATTCCCCTACGGGATATGGAGATTATATTGAAAACATACACGGGGCAAAGAGTGTACCCCATCGGAAAGATAGAGGTAAAAGTGGTCCACAAGGGCAAAGAAAGCCAAGTAATGGACTTATATGTGCTACCTGAAGGAGGTCCACCACTACTGGGATGGGAGTGGATTAGGAAAATGAATATGGACTGGCACTCCTTAAAGGCACTAACGGTAGATTCCGGGGAAACAGATGTCAAACCTAAACAATTGTCCAGAATATTGGATGATGCTAAAGAGGTGTTCCAGCAGGGACTGGGAACACTGAGAGGAATTACGGCAAACATCAAGATTGATGAACATGCACACCCAAAATTTTTCAAAGCCAGACCGGTACCCTATGCAATACGACCTGCTGTAGAAGCGGAACTGCAAGCGCTAGAACGTTCAGGTGTACTGTCTAAGGTAGATTGGAGTGAGTGGGCTACGCCCATTGTTCCCGTTATGAAACGTCCTTCGAGCAACAAGCCAGGAGAACCAGGGAAGGTTCGCATCTGTGGAGACTTCAAGATCACCGTTAATCCGGTGCTTCACACGGTGCAGTATCCGCTTCCGCGGATTGAGGATATTTTTGCTTCGTTGTCTGGCGGGAAACACTTCACCAAGATAGACCTGGCGCAGGCGTACTTGCAGATGGAGGTTGAAGAAGAGTCACGCCAGTACCTCACGATCAACACGCATAGAGGTTTGTACCGGTATAATAGGCTAGTTTTTGGAGTGGCATCGGCTCCAGCAATTTGGCAGAGGGCCATGGAGCAGGTATTACAGGGAATTCCAGGCACACAATGTTACCTGGACGATATTCTGATTACAGGAGATGGTGATGAAGAACACCTCGCAAACTTGGAGCTGGTGCTCAACAGACTGAAAGAGTATGGACTTTGAGTTAATCGGCAGAAATGTGAGTTCTTTCAGAAGCGGATCTCGTACTGTGGTCATGTCATTGACCGGGAGGGGCTTCATAAGTCTCCTGACAAGATAGAGGCAGTTGTAAAGGCACCCGCTCCGGATAATGTCTCTCAGTTGAGGTCGTTTCTAGGATTGATTAACTATTACCATAAGTTTCTACCGAATCTATCCACGGTACTGCACCCGCTGAACGCTCTTTTACAGAAGGGGGTACCATGGGAATGGAGCGAAAACTGTAAGAAGGCATTTCGCAAAAGCAAAGAATTGATCACCTCAGAGGAAGTGTTGGCTCACTTCAACCCGACACTGCCTATTCGGTTGGCTTGTGATGCTTCTCCATATGGTATTGGGGCAGTACTCTCACACAAGTTGCCAAATGGCACGGAAAGGCCAGTCGCGTTTGCATCCAGATCATTGACCTCCGCTGAGTGCAACTATGCGCAGATCGATAGGGAGGCTCTCAGCCTTGTATGGGGAGTGAAGAAGTTTAATCATTACCTGCAGGGCCAAAAATTCACACTTCTGACATACCATCAGCCGTTGGTATCCATTTTTAACCCTAAGAAGGGTGTTTCGGTGATGACAGCACAGAGGCTCCAGAGATGGTCCCTTTTCCTAGGGGCACATCAATATCAAATAGAATTCAAAGGTACAAAGCAGCATGGCAATGCTGATGGGCTGTCGCGCCTGCCACTACCTGAAGAAGAAGAGACGACGAAAGTTGACCCTGTTGAGTTATTTCATTCGACCATCATCGAGTGTTTACCAGTCACCAATGCAAGTATTGAAAGAGAAACCAGGAACGACCCGACACTGTCCCGAGTCTACGAGGTGACAGTGAAGGGATGGCCAACACATGGTGATCCTCTGTTACCGGCATTCTCGGCAAGGCGAGACCAGCTGTCCGTCTGCCATGGTACTTTGATGTACGGGACAAGAGTGATTATTCCTCCCAAGTTAAGGGAAAGAGTTCTAAAGGAACTGCATGAAGGTCATCTGGGGGGAGTTAAGATGAAAAGTCTTGCTAGGGCTTATGTATGGTGGCTGGGTATTGACCAACAGATAGAGGAGTTGACGAAAAGCTGCGCTGGGTGCCAAAAAGTGCAAAATGCACCTCCGATCGCACCGCTACACCCATGGGAATGGCCTTCAGCCCCATGGCAACGCGTACATATTGACTTTGCTGGTCCATTCATGGACTCCATATTCCTAATTGCGGTGGACGCACATTCCAAATGGCCAGAAGTGATCAAGATGAATACCACTACTTCAGAAAAGACAATTGCGGTGTTAAGAACAATATTTGCAAGGAACGGATTGCCAGAACAGATATGTTCGGACAACGGACCACAGTTCGTGTCGGAAGAATTCCAAAAATTCTTAAAGAAGAATGGGGTGAAACATTATACCTCTGCCCCATATCATCCGGCGACAAACGGGTTGGCCGAGAGATTTGTCCAAACATTCAAAAAGGCAATAAAGGCCATGAACGATGATCAGATTCCGCTACAACACAAGGTGGACAATTTCCTAATGGCATATCGAAACGCCGCTCATGCAGTGACTAACCAAAGTCCTGCCATGATGTTTTATAACAGGAGGTTGCGGTCCAGGTTGGACTTGTTAAAACCAAATGTGCGGAGGGAAGTGGAAAACAAACAGTTCCGGCATATTAATAACAAGACCACTCGAAGTTTCGACGTAGGACAACCAGTGTTGGCAAGGGACTATGGAAACGAAAAATGGCAGTCCGGAACAATTCGGGCCAGACAAGGACCTCTGATGTACACAGTAGATATTGGTAACAATGTGATAAGGCGTCATGCGGATCAACTGGTAGAATCGAGAGCAAGGGTCGAACCCATGGTTGCGACAGAGACAACTGTGGAAGACGTTAATGAACCTGAAGCATCTACCTCGGCAGGGAATGTACCTGATGATGACGTCCAATACATAGGAAACCAACTAGAGGAGTCACCTCAGCAACAAGAATCAGAGACCACTGAAAGGCGTTATCCAACCCGAATCAGAAGGCCTCCTGAGAGACTGAACCTTTGAACTGTTTATACCTGAAGTTATATATGTATATATGTTATTATGTTATGTTAAATGGGGATATGACTGTTAAGCTAAAAAGGGAGGATTGTGGTGTATGTAACCTGTTCCACCTTAAGAGAACTTAAGCCTGTTCCACCTTAAGAGATGTACTACTTTCTCTGGCTGCTGTATACGTAATACCGGTGGTGACCACCGGTATATAAGTACTGTGTAGTGATATTGCTGTTAGTATAGCCCTGACCTCCAACTAGTAAAGACCTGTTGAAACGTTATTCTTGTAGCCTGTGTCGGTAATTAATCTTAAATACAACTAGAACACACAGACTTAACAGTTTCCTTAAAGGGACCATGCACAAATTTACTTTGACATTTGTGCTGTCAGTGTTCTACAGCATTGAGGTGCTGCAAACACTTGACAATCACTGCACAGAGGTACAGGGCTGCACCCAGGCTCTCCCACACAGGGAGGTCCTCTTCCTTTCCCATGGGCAGAAGAGACCTCCCCAGGACACCAACACAGCCTGGTTACACATTGCACAGGAGGGCACAAGCAGGGATGTGGTCAGGAGGAACAGGCTGCAGTGGCGCAGAGCTTTCAATGATCTCAGTAGATCATGAAAAAGTCACGCTCAACCTCATCCTGCTGTGTCACTCATCACATCCCCATCACTCTGCCTTCCCTACCCTACTCCTGCACATCCTTACTCACACCAACTTACCTTGCACCTCCACCCATCCCTCTCTATCTACATTAACACATCCCCATCTCACTAGCCAACCCTCACATTCACCCTCATCCTAGTCTAATCATACCAACTAACACACAAGGGTAGACACTTGTGTGTTTTATGCAATGTTCATGTAAAGTTTCTGTTAATGTGCTGTCAAACATTGAAATCTTTATTTTCAACACTTTCTGTTCTTGGACAGATTTGTGTGCATCTTTGGAAATGGCTTAGTGAGTTGCAGTGAATGGTGAGACATAACTTTACCCCCTGCAGTGCTGATGAGTGTGAAAGGAATGGCTTGGGCATTGTAGGGATGCTTTATGGTGTTGGTGTCATGTGGCAGCCAAGGTGTGCAGCTTCAAGTGAAGTAAATCTGGCCATGGTGAGACCATCCCTGGCAACAATGTAGTCGGCTGCTGATGCTCTCTGTCTTGTGCAGCATCAGGTGATTGTGGAGAAGGTTGGTGTTGTTGTTGGTGCTGCTGGTGTGCCTGGTGCTGCTGGTGTTGGTGCTGATCGTGGTGGGATTCTGATGACCAAGCTGAGATAATTTCAAGGGCACCGATGCTGATGTAATAGATGGCAGGTGAACTTGAGATGACAGAAGCGATCTGTCAATGGTGAGAGAGGTTGTTCCAAAGAGGTGACACTGGATAGATAATTTACTCCAAACACTTGCAACCTGCATAAAGCTCAATCTGTCTTCCAAATGCAGTAAGCAACAGCTTCTGACCTTGGAAAGTGAACAGCTGTGAGATGGGAGCTTTTATAGCACATTTCAAGCTGTCAAGTAATGAGATGATTCCATGGTCATACAACTCCTGACCTGCTTGCCTGGCGTGATCCCCGAGCAGCATGGACCCTGTGGGCGACCTCGTAAAATGTAAAGGTGAGCTCAAAATACCTCTTAGTGGGCTGTTTACAACGTCAAAACGACCTGAATTGCCTCCCCTGCCGCTGCGTGTTAGGTCTGTTCAGCGCTGACAGACCCGACATCTGGGAAAGGAGTGTGGCGGCAGGTTGACAGCGGGGTCTCGACCTGCTCTCAGAAAAATAACACTTGCCAACCCGACCCGCCACCGAACGCGCCCGCTGACCCCCCCGAAAAACTCCCCCCGTTATCGCCAATATTTTTATAACTCGAAAGCAAAAGTGTTCAAAGAAAATGAAATAGAAACACACAATTCATTTTAACGCCCCGATGACTTTTCCCTCCCGGGTGTTGCTGGCGGCCGTGTCCTGGAGATTAAACTTCAATTCCTGGAGACTCCAGGCCAATCCCGGAGGGTTGGCCACCCTAGCAGCACCATGGTGACAATATATGGAGGAACAGGGAAAACGCATGTAGGCTTGGAGTTTGATGGCTCAGGGATAGGAGGAGCGTGTTGGTTAGATTGTGAGACTTTTCTCTTTATTGAAGATGGGATAGGTTAGTTGTAGAATCAGGGGGAGGGGAGATTTCCTATTGTGTGTTAGTGACACGAGTGTGTGTGTGTGTATATCAGAAGGTAGTCAGACACATTTCTTCAACAAATGAGCTTATGCAGGGCGGACTTTACGGGTGGGTGATGTGGGCGGCCGGGGCGCTGTGGGCGAGACGGTCTGACATTAACGGCGTTGAACTCTGCGAAGAATTCAGCGATCTCCAAAGGCTGCTTCCCACGGGTTGTCGGGCTCCTCAAGAAGAGCAACCTTCAAGTTTCAAGAGCAAGTTCCCAAACATAGAGATAGCACTCAGGGTCCTGTTAACGCTGCCCGTATCACTGGTGATGGAGAGCACTCAGGATCCTGTTAACCCGGCCCGTATCACTGGCGATGGAGAGCACTCAGGATCCTGTTAACCTTGCCCGTATCACTGGCGATGGAGAGCACTCAGGATCCTGTTAACCCTGCCCGTATCACTGGCGATGGAGAGCACTCAGGATCCTGTTAACCCTGCCCATATCACTGGCGATGGAGAGCACTCAGGATCCTGTTAACCCTGCCCGTATCACTGGAGATGGAGAGCACTCAGGATCCCGTTAACCCTGCCCGCATCACTGGCGATGGAGAGCACTCAGGATCCTGTTAACCCTGCCCGTATCACTGGCGATGGAGAGCACTCAGGATCCTGTTAACCCTGCCCGTATCACTGGCGATGGAGAGCACTCAGGATCCCGTTAACCCTGCCCGTATCACTGGCGATGGAGAGCACTCAGGATCCTGTTAACCCTGCCCGTATCACTGGTGATGGACAGCACTCAGGACCCTGTTAACCCTGCCCATATCACTGGCGATGGAGAGCACTCAGGATCCTGTTAACCCTGCTCGTATCGAGTGCAGTGGAGAGCACTCAGGATCCTGTTAACCCTGCCCGTATCACTGGCGATGGAGAGCACTCAGGATCCTGTTAACCCTGCCCGTATCAGTGGCGATGGAGAGCACTCAGGATCCTGTTAACCCTGCCCGTATCACTGGCGATGGAGAGCACTCAGAATCCTGTTAACCCTGCCCGTATCACTGGCGATGGAGAGCACTCAGGATCCTGTTAACCCTGCCCGTATCACTGGCGATGGAGAGCACTCAGGATCCTGTTAACCCTGCCCGTATCGAGAGCGATGGAGAGCACTCAGGATCCTGTTAACCCTGCCCGTATCACTGGTGATGGAGAGCACTCAGGATCCTGTTAACCCTGCCCGTATCAGTGGCATTTATTGCCCATCCCCAATCGCCCTCGAGAAGGTGGTGGAGAAGGGGAGGAAGGCAGGGTTAACAGGATCCTGAGTGCTCTCCATCGCCTGTGATACGGGCAGGGTTAACAGGATCCTGAGTGCTCTCCATCGATCTCGATACGGGCAGGGTTAACAGGATCCTGAGTGCTCTACATCGCCAGTGATATGGGCAGGGATCCTGAGTGCTCTCCATCGCCTGTGATACGGGCAGGGTTAACAGGATCCTGAGTGCTCTCCATCGCCAGTGATACGGGCAGGGTTAACAGGATCCTGATTGCTTTCCATCGCCAGTGATACGGGCAGGGTTAACAGGATCCTGAGTGCTCTCCATCGCCAGTGATACGGGCAGGGTTAACAGGATCCTGAGTGCTCTCCATCACCAGTGATACGGGCAGGGTTAACAGGATCCTGAGTGCCCTCCATCGCCAGTGATACGGGCAGGGTTAACAGGATCCTGAGTGCTCTCCATCGCCAGTGATACGGGCATGGTTAACAGGATCCTGAGTACTCTCCATCGCCAGTGATACGGGCAGGGTTAACAGGATCCTGAGTGCTCTCCATCGCCAGTGATACGGGCAGGGTGAACAGGATCCTGAGTGCTCTCCAACGATCTCGATACGGGCAGGGTTAACAGGATCCAGAGTGCTCTCCATCGCCAGTGATACGGGCAGGGTTAACAGGATCCTGAGTGCTCTCCATCGCCAGTGATACGGGCAGGGTTAACAGGATCCTGAGTGCTCTCCATCGCCAGTGATACGGGCAGGGTTAACAGGATCCTGAGTGCTCTCCATCGCCAGTGATACGGGCAGGGTTAAGAGGATCCTGAGTGCTCTCCATCGCCAGTGATACGGGCAGGGTTAACAGGATCCTGAGTGCTCTCCATCGCCAGTGATACGGGCAGGGTTAACAGGATCCTGAGTGTTGTCCATCGCCAGTGATACGGGCAGGGTTAACAGGATCCTGAGTGCTGTCCATCGCCAGTGATACAGGCAGGGTTAACAGGATCCTGAGTGCTCTCCATCGCCAGTGATAAGGGCAGGGTTAACAAGATCCTGAGTGCTGTCCGTCGCCAGTGATACGGGCAGGGTTAACAGGATCCTGAGTGCTCTCCATCGCCAGTGATACGGGCAGGGTTAACAGGATCCTGAGTGCTGTCCATCGCCAGTGATACGGGCAGGGTTAACAGGATCCTGAGTGCTCTCCATCGCCAGTGATACGGGCAGGGTTAACAGGATCCTGAGTGTTCTCCATCGCCAGTGATACGGGCAGAGTTAACAGGATCCTGAGTGCTCTCCATCGCCAGTGATACGGGCAGGGTTAACAGGATCCTGAGTGCTCTCCATCACCAGTGATACGGGCAGGGTTAACAGGATCCTGAGTGCTCTCCATCGCCAGTGATACGGGCAGGGTTAACAGGATCCTGAGTGTGGTCCATCGCCAGTGATACGGGCAGGGTTAAGAGGATCCTGAGTGCTCTCCATCGCCAGTGATACGGGCAGGGTTAACAGGATCCTGAGTGCTCTCCATCGCCAGTGATACGGGCAGGGTTAACAGAATCCTGAGTGTTGTCCATCGCCAGTGATACGGGCAGGGTTAACAGGATCCTGAGTGCTCTCCATCGCCAGTGATACGGGCAGGGTTAACAGGATCCTCAGTGTTCTGCATCGCCAGTGATACGGGCAGAGTTAACAGGATCCTGAGTGTTGTCCATCGCCAGTGATGCGGGCAAGGTTAACAGGATCCTGAGTGCTCTCCATCGCCAGTGATACGGGCAGGGTTAACAGGATCCTGAGTGCTGTCCATCGCCAGTGATACGGGCAGGGTTAACAGGATCCTGAGTGCGCTCCATCGCCAGTGATACGGGCAGGGTTAACAGGATCCTGAGTGCGCTCCATCACCAGTGATACGGGCAGGGTTAACAGGATACTGAGTGCTCTCCATCGCCAGTGATACGGGCAGGGTTAACAGGATCCTGAGTGCTCTCCATCGCCAGTGGTACGGGCAGGGTTAACAGGATCCTGAGTGCTCTCCATCACCAGAGATACGGGCAGGGTTAACTGGATCCTGAGTGCTCTCCATCGCCAGAGATACGGGCAGGGTTAACAGGATCCTGAGTGCTCTCCATCGCCAGTGATACGGGCAGGGTTAACAGGATCCTGAGAGCTCTCCATCGCCTGTGATACGGGCAGGGTTAACAGGATCCTGAGTGCTCTCCATCGCCAGTGATACGGGCAGGGTTAACAGGATCTTCAGTGCTCTACATCGATCTCGATACGGTCAGGGTTAACAGGATCCTGAGTGCCCTCCATCGCCAGTGATACGGGCAGGGTTAACAGGATCCTGAGTGCTCTCCATCGCCAGTGATACGGGCAGGGTTAACAGGATCCTGAGTGCTCTCCATCGCCAGTGATACGGGCAGGGTTAACAGGATCCTGAGTGCTCTCCATCGCCAGTGATACGGGCAGGGTTAACAGGATCCTGAGTGCTCTCCATCGCCAGTGATACGGGCAGGGTTAACAGGATCCTGAGTGCTCTCCATCGCCTTCGATACGGGCAGGGTTAACAGGATCCTGAGTCCCCTCCATCGCCAGTGATACGGGCAGGGTTAACAGGATCCTGAGTGCTCTCCATCGCCCTCGATACGGGCAGGGTTAATAGGATCCTGAGTGCTCTCCATCACCAGTGATACGGGCAGGGTTAACAGGATCCTGAGTGCTCTCCATCGCCAGTGATACGGGCAGGGTTAACAGGATCCTGAGTGCTCTCCATCGCCAGTGATACGGGCAGGGTTAACAGGATCCTGAGTGCTCTCCATCGCCAGTGATACGGGCAGGGTTAACAGGATCCTGAGTGCTCTCCATCGCCCTCGATACGGGCAGGGTTAACAGGATCCTGAGTCCCCTCCATCGCCAGTGATACGGGCAGGGTTAACAGGATCCTGAGTGCTCTCCATCGCCATCGATACGGGCAGGGTTAATAGGATCCTGAGTGCTCTCCATCGCCAGTGTTACGGGCAGGGTTAACAGGATCCTGAGTGCTCTCCATCGCCAGTGATACGGGCAGGGTTAACAGGATCCTGAGTGCTCTCCATCGCCAGTGATACAGGCAGGGTTAACAGGATCCTGAGTGCTCTCCATCGCCAGTGATACGGCCAGGGTTAACAGGATCCTGAGTGTTGTCCATCGCCAGTGATACGGGCAGGGTTAACAGGATCCTGAGTGCTCTACATCGCCAGTGATACGGGCAGCGTTAACAGGATCCTGAGTGCTCTCCATCGCCAGTGATACGGGCAGGGTTAACAGGATCCTGAGTGCTCTCTATCGCCAGTGATACGGGCAGGGTTAACAGGATTCTGAGTGTTCTGCATCGCCACTGATACGGGCAGGGTTAACAGGATCCTGAGTGCTGTCCATCGCCAGTGATACGGGCAGGGTTAACAGGATCCTGAGTGCTGTCCATCGCCAGTGATACGGGCAGGGTTAACAGGATCCTGAGTGCTCTCCATCGCCAGTGATACGGGCAGGGTTAACAGGATCCTGAGTGCTCTCCATCGCCAGTGATACGGGCAGGGTTAACAGGATCCTGAGTGCGCTCCATCGCCAGTGATACGGGCAGGGTGAACAGGACCCTGAGTGCTCTCCATCGCCAGTGATACGGGCAGGGTTAACAGGATCCTGAGTGCTCTCCAACGCCAGTGATACGGGCAGGGTTAACAGGATCCTGAGAGCTATCCATCGCCAGTGATACGGGCAGGTTAACAGGATCCTGAGTGCTGTCCATCGCCAGTGATACGGGAAGGGTTAACAGGATCCTGAGTGTTGTCCATCGCCAGTGATACGGGCAGGGCTAACAGGATCCTGAGTGCTCTCCATCGCCAGTGATACAGGCAGGGTTAACAGGATCCTGAGTGCTCTCCATCGCCAGTGATGCGGGCAGGGTTAACAGGATCCTGAGTGCTCTACATCGCCAGTGATACGGGCAGCGTTAACAGGATCCTGAGTGCGCTCCATCGCCAGTGATACGGGCAGGGTTAACAGGATCCTGAGTGCACTACATCGCCAGTGATACGGGCAGGGTTAACAGGATCCTGAGTGCTCTCCATCGCCAGTGATACGGGCAGGGTTAACAGGATCCTGAGTGCTCTCCATCGCCAGTGATACGGGCAGGGTTAACAGGATCCTGAGTGCTCTCCATCGCCATCGATACGGGCAGGGTTAATAGGATCCTGAGTGCTCTCCATCGCCAGTGTTACGGGCAGGGTTAACAGGATCCTGAGTGCTCTCCATCGCCAGTGATACGGGCAGGGTTAACAGGATCCTGAGTGCTCTCCATCGCCAGTGATACAGGCAGGGTTAACAGGATCCTGAGTGCTCTCCATCGCCAGTGATACGGCCAGGGTTAACAGGATCCTGAGTGTTGTCCATCGCCAGTGATACGGGCAGGGTTAACAGGATCCTGAGTGCTCTACATCGCCAGTGATACGGGCAGCGTTAACAGGATCCTGAGTGCTCTCCATCGCCAGTGATACGGGCAGGGTTAACAGGATCCTGAGTGCTCTCTATCGCCAGTGATACGGGCAGGGTTAACAGGATTCTGAGTGTTCTGCATCGCCACTGATACGGGCAGGGTTAACAGGATCCTGAGTGCTGTCCATCGCCAGTGATACGGGCAGGGTTAACAGGATCCTGAGTGCTGTCCATCGCCAGTGATACGGGCAGGGTTAACAGGATCCTCAGTGCTCTCCATCGCCAGTGATACGGGCAGGGTTAACAGGATCCTGAGTGCTCTCCATCGCCAGTGATACGGGCAGGGTTAACAGGATCCTGAGTGCACTCCATCGCCAGTGATACGGGCAGGGTGAACAGGACCCTGAGTGCTCTCCATCGCCAGTGATACGGCCAGGGTTAACAGGATCCTGAGTGCACTACATCGCCAGTGATACGGGCAGGGTTAACAGGATCCTGAGTGCTCTCCATCGCCAGTGATACGGGCAGGGTTAACAGGATCCTGAGTGCTCTCCATCGCCAGTGATACAGGCAGGGTTAATAGGATCCTGAGTGCTCTCCATCGCCCTCGATACGGGCAGGGTGAACAGGATCCTGAGTGCTGTCCATCGCTCTTGATACGGGCAGGGTTAACTGGATCCTGAGTGCTCTCCATCGCCAGTGGTACGGGCAGGGTTAACAGGATCCTGAGTGCTCTCCATCGCCACTGATACGGGCAGGGTTAACAGGATCCTGAGTGCTCTCCATCGCCAGTGATACGGGCAGGGTTAACAGGCTCCTGAGTGCTGTCCATCGCCAATGATACGGGCAGGGTTAACAGGATCCTGAGTGCTCTCCATCGCCAGTGATACGGGCAGGGTTAACAGGTTCCTGAGTGTTCTCCATCGCCAGTGATACGGGCAGAGTTAACAGGATCCTGAGTGCTCTCCATCGCCAGTGATACGGGCAGGGTTAACAGGATCCTGAGTGCTCTCCATCACCAGTGATACGGGCAGGGTTAACAGGATCCTGAGTGCTCTCCATCGCCAGTGATACGGGCAGGGTTAACAGGATCCCGAGTGCTCTCCATCGCCAGTGATACGGGCAGGGTTAACAGGATCCTGAGAGCTCTCCATCGCCAGTGATACGGGCAGGGTTAACAGGATCCTGAGTGCTCTCCATCGCCAGTGATACGGGCAGGGTTAACAGGATCCTGAGTGCTCTCCATCGCCAGTGATACGGGCAGGGTTAACAGGATCCTGAGTGCTCTCCATCGCCAGTGATACGGGCACGGTTAACAGGATCCTGAGTGCTCTCCATCGCCAGTGATACGGGCAGGGTTAACAGGATCCTGAGTGCTCTCCATCGCCAGTGATATGGGCAGGGTTAACAGGATCCTGAGTGCTCTCCATCGCCAGTGATACGGGCAGGGGTAACAGGATCCTGAGTGCTCTCCATCGCCAGTGATATGGGCAGGGTTAACATGATCCTGACTGCTCTACATCGCCAGTGATTCGGGCAGGGTTAACAGAATCCTGAGTGCTCTCCATCGCCAGTGATACGGGCAGGGTTAACAGAATCCTGAGTGCTCTACATCGCCAGAGATACGGGCAGGGTTAACAGGATCCTGAGTGCTCTCCATCACCAGTGATACGGGCAGCGTTAACAGGACCCTGAGTGCTGGCCATCACCAGTGATACGGGCAGGGTTAACAGGGTCCTGAGTGCTGTCCATCGCTCTTGATACGGGCAGGGTTAACAGGATCCTGAGTGCACTCCATCGCCAGTGATACGGGCAGGGTTAACAGGATCCTGAGTGCTGGCCATCGCCAGTGATACGGGCAGGGTTAACAGGATCCTGAATGCTCTCCATCGCTCTTGATACGGGCAGGGTTAACAGGATCCTGAGTGCACTCCATCGCCAGTGATACGGGCAGGGTTAGCAGGATCCTGAGTGCTCTCCATCACCAGTGATACGGGCAGGGTTAACAGGGTCCTGAGTGCTCTCCATCACTCTTGATACGGGCAGGCTTAACAGGATCCTGAGTGCTCTACATCGCCAGAGATACGGGCAGGGTTAACAGGATCCTGAGTGCTCTCCATCACCAGCGATACGGGCAGGGTTAACAGGATCCTGAGTGCTCTCCATCGCCAGTGATACGGGCAGGATTAACAGGATCCTGAGTGCTCTCCATCACCAGTGGTACGGGCAGGGTTAACAGGATCCTGAGTGCTCTCCATCGCCAGTGATACGGGCAGGGTTAACAGGATCCTGAGTGCTCTCCATCGCCAGTGATACGGGCAGGGTTAACAGGATCCTGAGTGCTCTCCATCGCCAGTGATACGGGCAGGGTTAACAGGATCCTGAGTGCTCTCCATCGCCAGTGATACGGGCAGGGTTAACAGGATCCTGAGTGCTCTCCATCGCCAGTGAAACGGGCAGGGTTAACAGGATCCTGAGTGCTCTCCATCACCAGTGATACGGGCAGGGTTAACAGGATCCTGAGTGCTGGCCATCGCCAGTGATACGGGCAGGGTTAACAGGATCCTGACTGCTCCACATCCCCAGTGATTCGGGCAGGGTTAACAGGATCCTGAGTGCTCTCCATCACCAGTGATACGGGCAGGGTTAACAGGATCCTGAGTGCTCTCCATCGCCAATGATACGGGCAGGGTTAACAGGATCCTGAGTGCTCTCCATCGCCAGAGATACGGGCAGGGTTAACAGGATCCTGAGTGCTCTCCATCGCCAGTGATACGGGCACGGTTAACAGGATCCTGAGAGCTCTCCATCGCCTGTGATACGGGCAGGGTTAACAGGATCCTGAGTGCTCTCCATCGCCAGTGATACGGGCAGGGTTAACAGGATCCTGAGTGCTCTCCATCACCAGTGATACGGGCAGGGTGAACAGGATCCTGAGTGCTCTACATCGATCTCGATACGGTCAGGGTTAACAGGACCCTGAGTGCCCTCCATCGCCAGTGATACGGGCAGGGTTAACAGGATCCTGAGTGCTCTCCATCGCCAGTGATACGGGCAGGGTTAACAGGATCCTGAGTGCTCTCCATCGCCAGTGATACGGGCAGGGTTAACAGGATCTTGAGTGCTCTCCATCGCCAGTGATACGGGCAGGGTTAACAGGATCCTGAGTGCTCTCCATCGCCAGTGATACGGGCAGGGTTAACAGGATCCTGAGTGCTCTCCATCGCCCTCGATACGGGCAGGGTTAACAGGATCCTGAGTGCTCTCCATCGCCAGTGATACGGGCAGGGTTAACAGGATCCTGAGTGCTCTCCATCGCCCTCGATACGGGCAGGGTTAATAGGATCCTGAGTGCTCTCCATCGCCAGTGTTACGGGCAGGGTTAACAGGATCCTGAGTGCTCTCCATCGCCAGTGATACGGGCAGGGTTAACAGGATCCTGAGTGCTCTCCATCGCCAGTGATACAGGCAGGGTTAACAGGATCCTGAGTGCTCTCCATCGCCAGTGATACGGGCAGGGTTACCAGGATCCTGAGTGCTCTCTATCGCCAGTGATACGGGCAGGGTTAACAGGATCCTGAGTGTTCTGCATCGCCACTGATACGGGCAGGGTTAACAGGATCCTGAGTGCTGTCCATCGCCAGTGATACGGGCAGGGTTAACAGGATCCTGAGTGCTCTCCATCGCCAGTGATACGGGCAGGGTTAACAGGATCCTGAGTGCTGTCCATCGCCAGTGATACGGGCAGGGTTAATAGGATCCTGAGTGCTCTCCATCGCCAGTGATACGGGCAGGGTTAACAGGATCCTGAGTGCTCTCCATCGCCAGTGATACGGGCAGGGTTAACAGGATCCTGAGTGCTCTCTATCGCCAGTGATACGGGCAGGGTTAACAGGATCCTGAGTGTTCTGCATCGCCACTGATACGGGCAGGGTTACCAGGATCCTGAGTGCTCTCTATCGCCAGTGATACGGGCAGGGTTAACAGGATCCTGAGTGTTCTGCATCGCCACTGATACGGGCAGGGTTAACAGGATCCTGAGTGCTGTCCATCGCCAGTGATACGGGCAGGGTTAACAGGATCCTGAGTGCTCTCCATCGCCAGTGATACGGGCAGGGTTAACAGGATCCTGAGTGCTGTCCATCGCCAGTGATACGGGCAGGGTTAATAGGATCCTGAGTGCTCTCCATCGCCAGTGATATGGGCAGGGTTAACATGATCCTGACTGCTCTACATCGCCAGTGATTCGGGCAGGGTTAACAGAATCCTGAGTGCTCTCCATCGCCAGTGATACGGGCAGGGTTAACAGAATCCTGAGTGCTCTACATCGCCAGAGATACGGGCAGGGTTAACAGGATCCTGAGTGCTCTCCATCACCAGTGATACGGGCAGCGTTAACAGGACCCTGAGTGCTGGCCATCACCAGTGATACGGGCAGGGTTAACAGGATCTTGAGTGCTCTCCATCGCCAGTGATACGGGCAGGGTTAACAGGATCCTGAGTGCTCTCCATCGCCAGTGATACGGGCAGGGTTAACAGGATCCTGAGTGCTCTCCATCGCCCTCGATACGGGCAGGGTTAACAGGATCCTGAGTGCTCTCCATCGCCAGTGATACGGGCAGGGTTAACAGGATCCTGAGTGCTCTCCATCGCCCTCGATACGGGCAGGGTTAATAGGATCCTGAGTGCTCTCCATCGCCAGTGTTACGGGCAGGGTTAACAGGATCCTGAGTGCTCTCCATCGCCAGTGATACGGGCAGGGTTAACAGGATCCTGAGTGCTCTCCATCGCCAGTGATACAGGCAGGGTTAACAGGATCCTGAGTGCTCTCCATCGCCAGTGATACGGGCAGGGTTAACAGGATCCTGAGTGTTCTGCATCGCCACTGATACGGGCAGGGTTAACAGGATCCTGAGTGCTGTCCATCGCCAGTGATACGGGCAGGGTTAACAGGATCCTGAGTGCTCTCCATCGCCAGTGATACGGGCAGGGTTAACAGGATCCTGAGTGCTGTCCATCGCCAGTGATACGGGCAGGGTTAATAGGATCCTGAGTGCTCTCCATCGCCAGTGATACGGGCAGGGTTAACAGGATCCTGAGTGCTCTCCATCGCCAGTGATACGGGCAGGGTTAACAGGATCCTGAGTGCTCTCTATCGCCAGTGATACGGGCAGGGTTAACAGGATCCTGAGTGTTCTGCATCGCCACTGATACGGGCAGGGTTAACAGGATCCTGAGTGCTGTCCATCGCCAGTGATACGGGCAGGGTTAACAGGATCCTGAGTGCTCTCCATCGCCAGTGATACGGGCAGGGTTAACAGGATCCTGAGTGCTGTCCATCGCCAGTGATACGGGCAGGGTTAATAGGATCCTGAGTGCTCTCCATCGCCAGTGATACGGGCAGGGTTAACAGGATCCTGAGTGCTGTCCATCGCCAGTGATACGGGCAGGGTTAATAGGATCCTGAGTGCTCTCCATCGCCAGTGATACGGGCAGGGTTAACAGGATCCTGAGTGCTGTCCATCGCCAGTGATACG
The DNA here is from genome assembly GCF_052327205.1 of Somniosus microcephalus. Taxonomy (NCBI): domain Eukaryota; kingdom Metazoa; phylum Chordata; class Chondrichthyes; order Squaliformes; family Somniosidae; genus Somniosus; species Somniosus microcephalus. The sequence goes on along the minus strand of NC_140994.1, from coordinate 12,573,336 downwards.
GGCAGGGTTAACAGGATCCTGAGTGCTCTCCATCGCCAGTGATACGGGCAGGGTTAACAGGATCCTGAGTGCTGTCCATCGCCAGTGATACGGGCAGGGTTAATAGGATCCTGAGTGCTCTCCATCGCCAGTGATACGGGCAGGGTTAACAGGATCCTGAGTGCTCTCCATCGCCAGTGATACGGGCAGGGTTACCAGGATCCTGAGTGCTCTCTATCGCCAGTGATACGGGCAGGGTTAACAGGATCCTGAGTGTTCTGCATCGCCACTGATACGGGCAGGGTTAACAGGATCCTGAGTGCTGTCCATCGCCAGTGATACGGGCAGGGTTAACAGGATCCTGAGTGCTCTCCATCGCCAGTGATACGGGCAGGGTTAACAGGATCCTGAGTGCTGTCCATCGCCAGTGATACGGGCAGGGTTAATAGGATCCTGAGTGCTCTCCATCGCCAGTGATACGGGCAGGGTTAACAGGATCCTGAGTGCTGTCCATCGCCAGTGATACGGGCAGGGTTAATAGGATCCTGAGTGCTCTCCATCGCCAGTGATACGGGCAGGGTTAACAGGATCCTGAGTGCTCTCCATCGCCAGTGATACGGGCAGGGTTAACAGGATCCTGAGTGCGCACCATCGCCAGTGATACGGGCAGGGTGAACAGGATCCTGAGTGCTCTCCATCACCAGTGATACGGGCAGGGTTAACAGGATCCTGAGTGCTCTCCATCGCCAGCGATACGGGCAGGGTGAACAGGATCCTGAGTGCTCTCCATCACCAGTGATACGGGCAGGGTTAACAGGATCCTGAGTGCTCTCCATCACCAGTGATACGGGCAGGGTTAACAGGATCCTGAGAGCTATCCATCGCAAGTGATACGGGCAGGGTTAACAGGACCCTCAGTGCTCTCCATCGCCAGTGATACGGGCAGGGTTAACAGGATCCTGAGTGCTGTCCATCGCCAGTGATACGGGAAGGGTTAACAGGATCCTGAGTGTTGTCCTTCACCAGTGATACGGGCAGGGCTAACAGGATCCTGAGTGCTCTCCATCGCCAGTGATACAGGCAGGGTTAACAGGATCCTGAGTGCTCTCCATCGCCAGTGATACGGGCAGGGTTAACAGGATCCTGAGTGCTCTCCATCGCCCTCGATACGGGCAGGGTTAACAGGATCCTGAGTGCTGTCCATCGCTCTTGATACGGGCAGGGTTAACAGGATCCTGAGTGCTCTCCATCGCCAGTGGTACGGGCAGGGTTAACAGGATCCTGAGTGCTCTCCATCGCCACTGATACGGGCAGGGTTAACAGGCTCCTGAGTGCTGTCCATCGCCAGTGATATGGGCAGGGTTAACAGGATCCTGAGTGCTCTCCATCGCTCTTGATACGGGCAGGGTTAACAGGATCCTGAGTGCTCTCCATCGCCAGTGATACGGGCAGGGTTAACAGGATCCTGAGTGCTCTCCATCGCCAGTGATACAGGCAGGGTTAACAGGATCCTGAGTGCTCTCCATCGCCAGTGATACGGGCAGGGTTAACAGGATCCTGAGTGCTGTCCATCGCCAGTGATACGGGCAGGGTTAACAGGATCCTGAGTGCTCTCCATCACCAGTGATACGGGCAGGGTTAACAGGATCCTGAGTGCTGTCCATCGCCAGTGATACGGGCAGGGTTAACAGGATCCTGAGTGCTCTCCATCACCAGTGATACGGGCAGGGTTAACAGGATCCTGAGTGCTCTCCATCGCCAGTGATACGGGCAGGGTTAACAGGATCCTGAGTGCTCTCCATCGCCAGTGATACGGGCAGGGTTAACAGGATCCTGAGTGCTCTCCATCACCAGTGATACGGGCAGGGTTAACAGGATCCTGAGTGCTCTCCATCGCCAGTGATACGGGCAGGGTTAACAGGATCCTGAGTGCTCTCCATCGCCAGTGATACGGGCAGGGTTAACAGGATCCTGAGTGCTGGTCATCGCCAGTGATACGGGCAGGATTAACAGGATCCTGAGTGCTCTCCATCGCCAGTGATACGGGCAGGGTTAACAGGATCCTGAGTGCTCTCCATCACCAGTGATACGGGCAGGGTTAACAGGATCCTGAGTGCTCTCCATCGCCAGTGATGCGGGCAGGGTTAACTGGATCCTGAGTGCTCTCCATCGCCAGTGACACGGGCAGGGTTAACAGGATCCTGAGTGCTTTCCATCGCCAGTGATACGGACAGGGTCAACAGGGTCCTGAGTGCTCTCCATCGCCAGTGATACGGGCAGGGTTAACAGGATCCTGAGTGCTCTCCATCACCAGTGATACGGGCAGGTTTAACAGGATCCTCAGTGCTCTCCATCGCCAGTGATACGGGCAGGGTTAACAGGATCCTGAGTGCTCTCCATCGCCAGTGATACGGGCAGGGTTAACAGGATCCTGAGTGCCCTCCATCGCCAGTGATACGGGCAGGGTTAACAGGATCCTGAGTGCTCTCCATCGCCAGTGATACGGGCAGGGTTAACAGGATCCTGAGTGCTCTCCATCGCCAGTGATACGGGCAGGGTTAACAGGATCCTGAGTGCTCTCCATCGCCAGTGATACGGGCAGGGTTAACAGGACCCTGAGTGCTCTCCATCGCCAGTGATACGGGCAGGGTTAACAGGATCCTGAGTGCTCTCCATCGCCAGTGATACGGGCAGGGTTAACAGGATCCTGAGTGCTGTCCATCGCCAGTGATACGGGCAGGGTTAACAGGATCCTGAGTGCTCTCCATCGCCAGTGATACGGGCAGGGTTAACAGGACCCTGAGTGCTCTCCATCGCCAGTGGCACGGGCAGGGTTAACAGGATCCTGAGTGCTCTCCATCGCCAGTGATACGGGCAGGGTTAACAGGATCCTGAGTGCTCTCCATCGCCAGTGATACGGGCAGGGTTAACAGGATCCTGATCGCTCTCCATCGCCAGTGATACGGGCAGGGTTAACAGGATCCTGAGTGCTGTCCATCGCCAGTGATACGGGCAGGGTTAACATGATCCTGAGTGCTCTCCATCGCCAGTGATACGGGCAGGGTTAACAGGATCCTGAGTGCTCTCCATCGCTAGTGACACGGGCAGGGTTAACAGGATCCTGAGTGCTCTCCATCGCCAGTGATACGGGCAGGGTTAACAGGATCCTGAGTGCTCTCCATCGCCAGTGATATGGGCAGGGTTAACAGGATACTGAGTGCTCTCCATCGCCAGTGATACGGGCAGGGTTAACAGGATCCGGAGTGCTCTCCATCGCCAGTGATACGGGCAGGGTTAATAGGATCCTGAGTGCTCTCCATCACCAGTGATACGGGCAGGGTTAACAGGATCCTGAGTGCTCTCCATCTCCAGTGATACGGGCAGGGTTAACAGGATCCTGAGCGCTCTCCATCGCCAGTGATACGTGCAGGGTTAACAGGATCCTGAGTGCTCTCCATCGCCAGTGATACGGGCAGGGTTAACAGGATCCTGAGTGCTCTCCATCGCCAGTGATACGGGCAGGGTTAACAGGACCCTGAGTGCTCTCCATCGCCAGTGATACGGGCAGGGTTAACAGGATCCTGAGTGCTCTCCATCGCCAGTGATACGGGCAGGGTTAACAGGATCCTGAGTGCTCTCCATCGCCAGTGATACGGGCAGAGTTAACAGGATCCTGAGTGCTCTCCATCGCCAGTGATACGGGCAGGGTTAACAGGATCCGGAGTGCTCTCCATCGCCAGTGATACGGGCAGTGTTAACAGGATACTGGGTGCTCTCTATCGCCAGTGATCCGGGCAGGGTTAACAGGATCCTGAGTGCTCCCCATCGCCAGTGATACGGGCAGGGTTAATAAGATCCTGAGTGCTGTCCATCGCCAGTGATACGGGCAGGGTTAACAGGATCCTGAGTGCTCTCCATCGCCAGTGATACGGGCAGGGTTAACAGGATCCTGAGTGCTCTCCATCGCCAGTGATACGGGCAGGGTTAACAGGATCCTGAGTGCTCTCCATCGCCAGTGATACGGGCAGGGTTAACAGGATCCTGAGTGCTCTCCATCGCCAGTGATACGGGCAGGGTTAACAGGATCCCGAGTGCTCTCCATCGCCAGTGATACGGGCAGGGTTAACAGGATCCTGAGTGCTCTCCATCGCCAGTGATACGGTGCCGTTAGGGAGGGAGTTCCAGGATTTTGAACCAGCGACGATGAAGGAACGGCCGATATATTTCCAAGTCAGGATGGTGTGTGACGTGGAGGGGAACTTGGAGGTGGAGGGTATCCCATGCACCTGCTGCCCTTGTCCTTCTAGGTGGAAGAGGTCATGGGTGTGGGCGGTGCTGCTGAAGAAGCCTTGGCGAGTTGCTGCAGTGCATCTTGTAGATGGTACACACTCCGACGTGAGGCTTGTGTTTATTAACCCGTAGGCAGGGACGCGCGAGGTGAAGGTGCGAAGCTCCGCTGTTGGTGGTCCTGGAAAGATTGAGGTCAGGTTTAACCCCGGGGTTTCGGGCGGGGCCAGTGAGAAAAGTTCCGTGTTGGCCTAAATTTCAGGCCACGGGAGAGTTTTGCACCCCCCCACCCTCCGGGGTCCTCATTTAAATATCCCCTTCCCCGGGTGTGAAGGGGGCACAGAGATGCTGTGGGCAAGAGGCGATCAGTCGGCCCCTTGGTCTCCCTTCTGGTTCTTGGCGAGCGGCGGAGGCTGGGGGTTTCAGGAGGGAAAGGGGGTAAAGTCAGTGGCGGGGGGGGCGGGGTGCAGGAGGAAGGTCGCGACTTTTTTTGTGGGGTCCGCAGGAGCACTCTGACTGATCCGCAGAACTCAGCACCACACCACTCAGCCAGTGAGTCTACCAAGGAGCCAGCTCTCAGAGTGCTGTCTTGCAAGATGACACTCATAGTTGTTTTCAAATCCCTCCTTGGCCTCGCCGCCCCCCCCCCCCCGCCCCCTCCGCCCCCCCCTCCGCTATCTCTGCAACCTCCTCCAGTCCTACAACCCTCCGAGATCTCTGCGCTCCTCCAATTCTGGCCTCTTGTGCATCCTCCGATTTTAATCGCTCCACCATTGGTGGCCGTGCCTTCAGCTGCCTGGGCCCTGAGCTCTGGAATTCCCTCCCTAAACCTCTCCGCCTCTCTCTCCTCCTTTAAGACGCTCCTTAAAACCTACCTCCTTAACCAAGCCCTGTCCTAACATCACGCCATGTGGCTCGGTGTCAAATTTTGTCGGATAATCGCTCCTGTGAAGCGCCTTGGGACGCTTTACTTCGTTAAAGGCGCTATATAAATGTAAGTTGTTGTTGTCGCTGCCCCTTTTAGAGCTGGTTGTCTATCCCGATTCCCGCAAGCCGCCAGTGCCTCCTCTGTTTATTGCACTAATACAATGCCGGGCAGGCTCGCTGAAGTCATCAATAACTCAATCCCAGCCCTACGATAAGGTGACCTCCTCTAAGCCACCTGCCCCGACTTTGATCAGATAGAGCCGGTGAGAATGATTGTTCCAAGCAACTTTACCCTTTGACCTGATGTTTGTGCATTTAAAGAACCCCATAAAACAGAGTGTTCAGCCTCTTTTCCCTTAAATGCTGCAGGCAGTGTGAGCCCCTTTAACAGATTGCAAGTCAGCCTGCGATAAACG
>NC_140994.1:12465227-12560227 GCF_052327205.1 Somniosus microcephalus | reverse complement strand
GTCTCAGGATAAGGGGTCGGCCATTTAGGACTGAGATGAGGAGACATTTTTTCACTCAGAGGGTTGTGAATCTTTGGAATTCTCTACCCCAGAGGACAGTGGATGCTGAATCATTGAGTATATTCTAGGCCGAGATCGATAGATTTTTGGACTCTAGGGGAATCAAGTGATATGGGGATTGGGCGGGAAATTGGAGCTGAGGTCAAAGATCAGCCGTGATCTGATTGAATGGCGGGGCAGGCTCGAGGGGATGAATAGCCGATTCCTGCTCCCAATTCTTATGTTCTTAACAAACAAAATGGCTTCTCAGGATGTGGGCGTCACTGGCAAGGCCAGCAATTGTGGTGGTGGTGGTGGGCCTTCTTCTTTGTTGCAGCCTTGATACAACGGAGGGGCTCGCTGGGCCACATCAGAGGGCAGTTAAGAGTCAACCACGTTGGTGCAGGTCTGGAGTCACATATAGGCCCAGACCGGGTAAGGACGGCAGGCTTCCTTCCCTAAAGGGACACCAGTGAACTACGGGAAACTTTCTTTTATCCGGCACTGACGGGACCGACGTGGTGCCGGTTCATCAAAAATTCCGGATAACCAAAAGCTATAGTAAAAGAGACGGAGTTGAGAGCTCCGTATAAAGCAACAAACCCTTCAGACCAATCAGCACAAGTTGCAAGCGTCTCTGTAGCTTAGCAACAGCTGCAGCCACACCCTTGCACAGCAACAAATGGAGTAAAAAAAATAATAAAAGTTACCTGAACCTACTCCTGAATTTTGCCGGTTAACCGAGATTTCCGGTTATTTAGGTGCCGGTAAATCGAAAGTTTCCTGTAGTTGGGTTTTTATGACAATCCGACAGCTTCATGGTCATTTGTACTGAACCCAGCTTTTTATCTCCAGGTTTTTAAAAAAAAACTGAATTCAAATTCTCAACGTGCGCGGGTCGGATTTGAATTTGCATTCTCTGGATTATTAGTGCAAGGCTCTGGATTACTAGTGCAGCAACATAACTCCGTACGTGTCATTCTACCTTAGCTGGTGAGCTGCCTCTGGGCATGCACGGAAATTGAACTTGGAATCTTCGTAGTCTGCTTGGCTTTTGTCTCCATTTAATTGGATAAGACTTCTTACTCTGCCGCCACTGTTCATCTTTGGGCAACAGTGACCTAAATCTCCACTGGGCTGTAATACCTCAGACTTGTGTGACATGGCTTGAAGCTGCGGCAGACTCCGGTCTCAGTCTCAGGCTCAGTGGGCAGCACCCTCGCCTCTGAGTCAGAAGGTCGGGGGTTCAAGTCCCACTCCAGGGACTTGAGCACATAACACCAGGCTGACACTCCCAGTGCAGTGCTGAGGGAGTGCTGCACTGTCGGAGGTGCCGTCTTTCGGATGAGACGTTAAACCGAGGCCCCGTCTGCTCTCTCAGGTGGATGTAAAAGATCCCATGGCTCTATTCTGAAGAAGAGCAGGGGAGTTCTCCCCGGTGTCCTGGGGCCAATATTAATCCCTCAATCAACATCACTAAAAACAGATTATCTGGTCATTATCACATTGTTGTTTGTGGGAGCTTGCTGTGCGCAAATTGACTGCCTCTTTTCCCACATTACAACAGTAACTGCACTTCAAAAATACTTCATTGGCTGTAAAGTGCTTTGGGACATTCCTTAAAGGCGCTATAGAAATGCAAACCTTTCTTTTTTTGTGCGCTAGTTTTATGGAGCGGGGAACCTTGGCACTCAGAGGTTTGAAAGCTACCCATCGAGCCACAGCTGACACCACGCGCAAACACTTGGTTAGTCACCCAGGAGTGACTGAAAACTGTGCCTCAGAAAAAAAAACCCAGTCCCGTCGGACATAAGCTCAACCATCAAAACTAACCGCTTACGTGATTATGAATGATTCACCGAAAGCTCTTGATAACTTCTCAAACCTCTGTGCGCTGAGGTGATGCCAGGCTGCCACTGGGTTAAATTTCCAAGTTTGGTCTGGGTCAAATGGTTTTATCCTGCTGGGTGGGGAGAAGATATTTTCTCTTCATAAGAAGGGTCCCAGACCTGAAACGTTGGCCCCGATTTTCGGCTTGTGTGGGAAATGGTCAGGTTTCCCCGAATGTGGGGTTTCTGACGCACATAAAAAAGTGTCAGCCAGCTCCATGCAATTTTCCCTCAAGTGGCCAATTAATTCCCAGCATGTGGGAAGCCTTGCTAATTGTCCAGTTCAAGTCAGAAATCCCCACAGTATGATGTTATCATTTGTGGTGTTTTCAAGGTCCATAGCAAGCATTGCATCCTCTGAAGGCTTCCAAACGAACCAGACAGGATAGCAGAGGAGCCTGCAGCAGCTGTGGCCAGTGCCAGACCCCGAGCTGCCTTCAAATTCGACGAGGCTTCACTACAGGCATTATTGGATGGGGTTAGGGCCCACAGGGAGGTCCTCTTCCCTAGGTCAGGGAGGAAGAGGCCTCCCATTGAGACCAATGCAGCATGGATGCAGGTGTCAGCAGATGTCAACTCGCTGGGAGTCACCAGAAGAACCTTGGCATTACATCTCTAACTCCTTCCTTTACTCCCCCACAGTACCATCCAGAGCCCCCGTCCTCACTTTGTGCATTGAGTGCTGCTGGAGTTTTGCTAAGTGGGAGAGTTCGGATAAGTGGGAGGTGAGGGTGTGTTTTTTGCTCTGTTTTGTTCCCCACTCCCAGGCTTAGACAGCACTGCGGAGGCGGAGCAGCGAGACGAGTCAACCAAACAGGCCCCACAGACAGTATTCAAGGAGAAGGTTGGTGATCAGCTGGTTGGTTGGTTTTCTTCCTTCTCTTCTCTTTCATACCTTTAAGTTGGTAAGTCCTATTGAATAGTGGTGTGATATTATCATATATATCCGGGCAGGGTCTTCATAACTAATAATAAGAAATTTAATTAATTATATAGAATGGAGCAGGTGATGTGTTACTGTTGCGAGATGTGGGAGCCGGTGAACCCCATTGAGGCTAACGGTGATTACATCTGCAACAAGTGTTTGCTGCTAGAGGAACTCAAGTTCCATGTTATGGAGCTTGAGACTGAGCTTCGGACACTGCGACACATCAGGGAGGGGGAGAAGTTCCTGGACTCTATGTTTCAGGAGATGGTCACACCTATGAAGTTAATTACTGCAGATGTAGTCCATGGTCAGGGACAGGACGGTGTGACTACGAGTGAGGAAGGTACAGGGATCCAGGATGTAGTGTTGAAGGAGACGCAGCCCTTGTTCTTGTCCAGCAGGATCGAGGTTCTTACTCCCTGTGAGGGCGGGAGCGGGGACTGCAGGGAGGATGAGCAACCTGGCCACAGCACCGTGGTACAGGGGGCCATTCAAGTGGAGGGAGTAAAAAGAAATGTTGTAGTGGTAGGGGATAGTATCATTAGGGGGATAGATAGGGTTCTCTGCAGTCAAGAGCGGGAGTCCCGAAGGCTGTGTTGCCTGCCTGGTGCCAGGGTTAAGGACATCTCTTCTGGGCTGGAAAGAAACTTGCAGTGGGAGGGGGAGGATCCAGTTGTCGTGGTCCATGTTGGTACAAACGACGTAGATAGGACAAGGAAGATGGTTCTGTTAAAGGAGTATGAGCAGCTAGGGGTCAAATTAAAAAACAGAACCTCAAGGGTAATAATCTCTGGGTTATTACCTGAGCCACGAGCGAATTTGGCTAGGCTAAATAAAATTAAAGAGTTAAATGCGTGGCTCAAAGACTGGTGTGGGAGAAATGGGTTTTGCTTCTTGGGACACTGGCACCAGTACTGGGACAGGAGGGAGCTGTTCTGTTGGGACGGACTCCACTTGGCCAGTGCTGGGACTAGAGTCCTGGCGAATCATATAACTAGGGCTGTAGAGAGGGCTTTAAACTAATTAGTGGGGGGGAGGTTTCTAGAGAGCAAATAATAGAAATGACAACAGAGAAGGTCATAGACTTAGGTAGCAGTGGGGGAATTAAAAAACAGAATGTGTCAGGAAGGGACAGAAGGTATGGAGTAAAAAGTAAAGTAATAAAAAGGGAAAAAACAGGAACTAAGTGTTACAAAACATATTTGAAAGTTCTTTATCTGAATGCACGTAGCATTCGTAACAAAATGAATGAGTTAACGGCACAAATAATGACATATGGGTATGATCTTGTGGCCATTACAGAAACATGGCTGCAGGGTGACCATGACTGGGAATTAAACATACCAGGTTATTTAACAATCAGGAAGGACAGGCAGGAAGGGAGAGGAGGTGGGGTGGCTATGTTAATAAAGGAAGGAATCACTATAATACAGAGAAATGATATTGGGTCAAAGGAGCAGGATAGTGAAACAGTTTGGGTGGAGGTAAGGAATAATAAGGGGAAAAAAACACTAGTGGGTGTAGTCTATAGGCCTCCGAACAGTTGCAACTCTGTTGGACGGAGTATTAATCAGGAAATAGTTCAGGCTTGTAATAAGGGAACAGCTATAATTATGGGGGATTTTAATTATCATATTAACTGGACAAATCAAATTGGGCAGAGCAGCCTTGAGGAAGAGTTCATTGAGTGTATTAGGGATGGGTTTCTTGAGCAGTATGTAACTGAACCGACCAGGGGGCAAGCAACCTTAGATTTGGTCCTGTGTAATGAGACGGGATTAATTAACAATGTCCTAGTAAAGGATCCCCTTGGAATGAGTGACCATAACATGGTTGAATTCCATATTCAATTAGAGGGTGAGAAGGTTGGATCTCAAACAAGCGTGCTGAGCTTGAATAAAGGAGACTATGAAGGTATGAGAGCGGAATTAATTAGAGTGGACTGGGAAAATAGATTAAAGGGTAAGACGGTACATGACCAGTGGTGTACATTTAAGGAGTTATTTTACAACTTCCAAAAAATATATATTCCACTGAGGAAAAAAGGGTGTAAAAGAAAAGATAGCCATCCGTGGCTAAGTAAAGTAATTAAGGATAGTATCCGACTAAAAACAAGGGCATATAAGGTAGCCAAATCTAGTGGGAGGATGGAAGATTGGGAAGTCTTTAAAAGACAGCAAAAAATAACAAAAAGATTGATTAAGAAAGGGAAGATAGATTATGAAAGTAAATTAGCAAAAAATATAAAAACAGACAGTAAAAGTTTCTATAGTTATATAAAAAGAAAAAGGGTGGCTAAAGTAAATGTTGGTCCCTTAGAGGATGAGACCGGGAAATTAATGGTGGGAAACATGGAGATGGCAAAAACACTGAACAATTATTTTGTATCAGTCTTTACAGTAGAGGACACTAAGAATATCCCAACACTGGACAAACAGGGGGCTCTAGGGGGGGAGGAACTAAATACAATTAAAATCACTAAGGAAGTGGTACTTGGTAAAATAATGGGACTCAAGGTGGATAAATCCCCTGGACCTGATGGCTTGCATCCTAGGGTCTTGAGGGAAGTAGCGGTAGGGATTGTGGATGCATTGGTAATAATTTTCCAAAACTCACTGGACTCAGCAAAGGTCCCGGCAGATTGGAAAACTGCTAATGTAACACCCTTATTTAAAAAGGGTAGTAGGCAGAAGGCTGGAAACTATAGACCTGTTAGCCTAACATCTGTGGTTGGTAAAATGTTAGAGTCCATTATTAAGGAGACAGTAACGGGACATTTGGATAAACATAATTTAATAGGGCAAACTCAGCATGGTTTCATGAAGGGGAAGTCATGTTTAACAAATTTGCTTGAGTTCTTTGAGGAAGTAACATACAGGGTGGATAAAGGGGAACCAGTGGACGTAGTGTATTTAGACTTCCAAAAGGCATTTGACAAGGTGCCACACAAAAGATTATTGCTCAAGATAAAAAATCACGGGATTGGGGGTAATATTCTGGCGTGGGTGGAGGATTGGCTCTCTAACAGAAAGCAGAGAGTTGGGATAAATGGTTCGTTCTCAGATTGGCAACCAGTAACTAGTGGTGTTCCGCAGGGGTCAGTGCTGGGTCCCCAACTCTTTACAATCTATATTAATGATTTGGAGGAGGGGACCGAGTGTAACATATCAAAGTTTGCAGATGATACAAAGATGGGATGGAAAGTAGTGAGTGAGGAGGACATAAAAAACCTGCAAAGGGACATAGACAGGCTAAGTAAGTGGGCAGAGATTTGGCAGATGGAATACAATACTGGAAAGTGTGAGGTTATGCACTTTGGCAGGAAAAATCATAGAGCAAGTTATTATCTTAATGGCAAGAAACTGGAAAGTACTGTAGTACAAAGGGATCTGGGGGTCCTGGTGCACGAAACTCAAAAAGTTAGTATGCAGGTGCAGCAAGTGATTAAGAAGGCCAATGGAATGTTGGCTTTTATTGCTAGGGGGTTGGAATATAAAAACAGGGAGGTATTGCTGCAGTTGTACAAGGTATTGGTGAGGCCGCACCTGGAATACTGCATACAGTTTTGGTGTCCATACTTAAGAAAAGACATACTTGCTCTCGAGTCAGTACAAAGAAGGTTCACTCGGTTAATCCCGGGGATGAGGGGGTGGTCATATGAGGAGAGGTTGAGTAGATTGGGACTCTACTCATTGGAGTTCAGAAGAATGAGAGGCGATCTTATTGAAACATATAAGATTGTGAAGGGGCTTGATCGGGTGGATGCGGTGAGGATGTTCCCAATGATGGGTGAAACTAGAACTAGGGGGCATAATCTTAAAATAAGGGGCTGCTCATTCAAAACTGAGATGAGGAGAAACTTCTTCACTCAGAGGGTGGTAGGTTTGTGGAATTTGCTGCCCCAGAAAGCTGTGGAAGCTACATCATTAAATAAATTTAAAACAGAAATAGATCGTTTCCTAGAAGTAAAGGGAATTAAGGGTTACGGGGAGCGGGCAGGAAATTGGACATGAGTCTAGGTTCGGAATGGTCATGGCCCTGTGGGTAGTGGAGTGGGCCCAGGGGCCGTGTAGCCTTGTTCTGCTCCTACTGTGTTCTAATTCTGTTAGATTTCAGGAGATGGTTTTATTCCTGTTCCTGGCTGGGGTGGAGATCGCCTTTACAGAAGGTAAGTACTGTAGAAAATATAGGGACAGAGTGATCTCCTGGAAGAATTTCGATCGCCTAGATGGGTCGGAGAGGAATTTCCCAGATTTTTTTCTCCCAAATTGGCCATTGGGTCTTTATCTGGTTTTTCGCCTCTCCCGGGAGATCACATGGGTTCGGGGGGATGCAGAGTGATAGAAGATTTGAGGTTAGGATCAGATCAGCCATGATCTTATTGAATGGTGGAGCAGGCTCGAGGGGCCGATTGGCCTATTCCTGCTCCTATTTCTTATGTTCTTATGTTCTTATGTTCACTGTGGAGGAGGAAGAGGCTGTGCAGCCAGACTCCTCAGAGGAAGCTCCAACTTCTGAGGGCGCAGCGTCAGCAGAAGTAAGCGCACCCAGCACCAGCGCAGACACTCACACCTCGGGGGGACCTTCGGGACATAGAGTAGTGTTGTCACCTGGTGTTTCACAGTTCACAAGTGAGCCTCAGCAGATTCTGGAGACAGGGACAGCAGTGGAGAGTCCTCGTCGGAGGGCGCAGGACTCTGCCAGCTCAGCTCAGCTGCGCTGCATGTCGACCCCCTGCCTCTGAGTCCATCCGCAAGAGAAGAGGTGATGGATCTCCATGCACAGATGCAGGAGTCTCTGGCAGGTTTTGTCTCCAGGGTCGCTGCGAGTGTGGAGCAAATGGAGGAGTCCATAGCGACCATGAGCAGAGCCTTTGTGGAGTCATTGGCGCATGAACGCATCACCATGGAAAGGTTGGCAACCTCCATGGAGGAGATAACTCGCCAGGGTACGGAAAACATGGTGAGTGCTCATAAGAGAATGACATCTCTTGAGGAGCGTTGGCCATCTGTTGAACAGAGAAACCAGATCTTCATGGAAGTCCTTCTGAGTAGGACTGCCAGTGCAGAAATGGGTCCCCATGGCCCCCTAAAGCGCAGCAAGGTGCTCTCAAGCCACTTCCAAGCGCTGGCCCCTTCTGGCCTGTGCAGCTTCAGGTGAGTGAGCAGCAGCCTGGTGCTCCTGGTGCTCATCCTGCTGTTCCTGGTTCTGCTGCTGCCGCCTCTGCTGCTGGAGATCCTCTAATGGCAAGAAGGGAAGGAAAAAAAGGTGTCCCATGCTTCTCGTAGATGCCTCCGCTGAGGAAGCGCTAAGTGAGGGTGGCGAGAGGGGCTTCCCAGGAGATCGCATTGGAGAAGTGTGTGAGGCTCCAACCTTCCACAGCTGTGCCTAAGCCTTGAAGAAGTAGCCCCAAACCTGCAACAACAAGGTCCTTCAACATACAAGTGCTGTCCCTTTAAATCGTAGCTTCTCCGATTGACCTGCAGCTGACAGCAAGCAAGCCGGGATGCTTCACGCCAGGTCTCAGCAGCGGGGTTCCCCGCAGCCGTGTTTGATGTGGGGAAAGCCCCAAAGTTGCAGCGGCCCCGGAAAATCTACTTCAACAAGGTAATAATTGGTCATTAGTGTGCCGACGACCAGTCCCGCCAGCGGCGGCCAGGACTGAAGCGGGTTGCGGGGAAACGGCGGTCCGAAAGTCGTACGGGGCGGGGAATCAGGCGGGGGGGGTCCCGACCCGCTTTTTCTGCGATTTTCGGCCCCCGGCCGCATGAAAAGCCGCCCGACGGCTGCCAGAAAATTGACCCCGTTGACTCTGTTTCTCTCTCCACAGATGCTGCCTGGCTTGCTGAGTTTTTCCAGCATTTTCTGGTGTTATTTTGGATGTTAATCTCTGTTGTCTTTAAATTGGCGTATCCCATTGATGTCGACACACTGGCATTAGAAAGCTGAGGCCTGATTAGCATCTTGTTCCTGGAAAATAATTTGAACAAAAAAAACAAATTGAGAGAGATATATTTTGAAAGGAGGGGGAAAGATTACTTAAAGGGGAAGGAAGGTTTCGGAAACATGCCCCCCCCCCGTCAATATTGCTGCCGTTAAAAACAGTTCTAAATATTTATTCAATTAAAAATCCTGGAACTCCCTCCCTAACAGCACTGTGGGAGCACCTTCACCACACGGACTGCAGCGGTTCAAGAAGGCGGCTCGCCACCACCTTCTCAAGGGGCAACTAGGGATGGGCAATAAATGTCGGCCTTGCCAGCGATGTCCACATCCCGAAAATAATTTTTTTAAAGTGTCAACCATAGTCAACCAGAGCATTCTCGCCTCTGAGTCAGAAGGTTGTGGGGTTCCAGTCCCACTCCAGAGACTTGAACACAAAAATCTAGGCTGACGCTCCCAGTGCAGTGCTGAGGGAGTGCCGTACTGTCAGAGGTGCCGTCTTTCAGATGATAAGTTAAACCAAGTCCCTGTCTCCCTCTCAGGTGGATGTAAAAGATCCCATGGGGACTATTTCGAAGAAGAGCAGGGGAGTTCTCCCCGGTATCCTGGCCAATATTTATCCCTCAATCAACATAAGAAAAAACAGATTGTGCCGGCCATTATCACATTGCTGTTTGTGGGAGCTTGCTGTGCGCAAATTCGCAGCTGTGTTTCCGACATTACAACAGCGACCACACTTCACTACACTACACTTTTCTAAGAAACACTGTAGCTGAGATGGAGTTGAGATACAAACCAGCCGTGATCTTATTGAATGGCGGAACAGACTTGAGGGGCTGAATGGCCTCCTCCTGTTTCTATATGAGCTGGAGAAGGAAAAGGGAAGAGCCACTAGGATGAGTAAGGGTCTTGAGAATAAAATATAGACTCTGGGAATCTGCTAGTTGGATAGGAGATCATGGGTGGGTGTGATGGAAATTAATAGGAATCGCACATTACAGGGGTAAAGGAGAGGAAATCCTGAGAGGGGACAGAGGGAGGGGAGCCTGAGGGCAGTGCTGAGGAAGGGGAGAAGTGCGGGGTGGGGGGGAGGTGCTGAGAAGTTGCAAAATTACACAAATTAGGGTTGTATTCCCTGGAATTTAGAAAGTTAAGGGGTGATTTGATCGAAGTTTTCAAGATATTAAGGGGAACAGATTGGGTAGATAGAGAGAAACTATTTCCGCTGGTTGGGGAGTCTAGGACCAGGGGGCAGAGTCTAAAAATTAGAGCCAGACCTTTCAGGAGTGAAGTTAGGAAACACTTCTACACACAAAGGGTGGTAGAAGTTTGGAACTCTCTTCCGCAAACGGCAATTGATGCTGGATCAATTGTTAATTTTAAATCTGCGATTGATAGATGTTTGTTAACCAAAGGTATTAAGGGTTATGGGGCAAATTCGGGTATATGGAGTTAGGTCACAGATCAGCCATGATCTCATTGAATGGCACAGCATGCTCGAGGGGCTGAATGGCCTCCTCCTGTTCCTGTGTTCCTATGAAGAGGCTGCCAGAATGGTCTGAGCAGATGGGGTGGGGGTGAGGGGGAGGGGGAGGGGGTTAGACATTAGCAACATGAATTTCGGGGGGGGTTGGTGGGGGCAGAGTGAGGGTAGAGGAAGGCAACTGCTTGTAACAAAATGAGTGTGTGAAATTAACCTGAGTGCATGATAGGATGTGGAGGAGACAGCCTGTCAGTAGAGGCTGCGATTTCTTTCCTATTTGGCTCTAGCTAAGTCTGCGAGCCAATGCCCTAACAGGCAGAATGGTTCCGACTGCACAAGGGGCAGGAAGCTTAGCGACCCTCTCTCCCCAGCTGGTGCGAGGTACGAGAGGAGTATTTGAAAGGAGGGAGGGCGATGCTAAACTTGCAGCCTTGACCATAGTCAGTAAGACTGGGGGGGGCGAATCAGCAGGCATTGTATTTAAAGTAACTTAACTAAATCTTTTGTTTCCACGCCCCGCCCCCGTAATAGATTGTCTGCTGCTACTGAACAAATTAAGTTTTAAAATATAAAGTAAAAGTCTCCCAATGGCAACATTTTCAATTGCAATGATAAAATGTTTCTTAATTTTAATTTTTTTTTTAAATTCCTGAAAGAAATCTCTCGAATTTGCGTCTGAATGAATCAACACTAACTGTGATGTAAGAAAACTACTAGGCACTTCGTCTAAGCGTTAAACAAAGCTTTAATCAACTGTTTTACAACATGGAGGTCTAGTTGTGTCCTTCACTAGTTCCTGTTAAGAATGTCCTGCGCAAGCTGGGCCCGTGCCAGCGTCATCCGTAGGCCGCTCAGTATTATTTCATAAGTCTTTCTTTCATGAATGACTGATTTATGTCAAACGGCTTCCATTGTCTCCCCGGGAGTCTGTTCCATAGATTGACCGCTCGCTCACTGAAATAATGTTTCTGCAGATTAGTTTTGAATTTACCCCCCCTTCAAGCGTAGGCCACGTCCTCTGGTTCCGCTGTTCTGGACACGGTGAAATAGTTTGTCACAGTCGACATTATCTAGTCCCTTTAGAAACCTAAAATCAACAATCATAATCCCTCCCAACCTTCCTTTCCAGTGAGAACACGATCACCCATTGTTTTTACTTCAGAGGCACTGCATTGGTGTGCGATGTACAATGTCCAGTTAATCATCTACAGTCCGACGCAGAGGGAACTCTTCCAAAATCCACAAACTAAGATGTCCTGCTAACTTTTCAGGAAGCGAGGTGCCACAGCTTCTGTCAGTTTATTTATCAATAACGCACCATTTACACTCACAACGGGGAAGACCAGGAGAAGGGGGGGGGGGATCAAAGTGCATCACCAAGGTTCGAAAAAGCAGGAGAAAAGAGAAGACATAAAGGGGTTAAATTACGAGGACAGGTTGCACAGACTAGGTTTGTATTCCCTCGAGTTTAGAAGATTAAGGAGCAATCTAATGGAGGTGTTTAAGATGATTAAAGGATACGATTAGGTAGATAGAGAGAAACTATTTCCTCTGGTGGGGGGAGTCCAGAACAAGGGGGCAGAACCTTAAAATTAGAGCCAGGCCGTTCAGGGGTGATGTCAGGAAGCACTTCTTCACACAAAGGGTGGTGGAAATCGGGAACTCTCTCCCCCAAAAAGCTGTTGAGGCCGGGGGTCAATTGAAAATGTCAAAACTGAGATTGATAGATTCTTGTTGGGTCAGGGTATCGAGGGCTACGGAACCAAGGCAGGTAAATGGAGTTAAGATACAGATCAGCCACGATCTGATTGAGAGGGCAGATGGGGCCTGTTTTACGACTGCAGGCCCATGGGAACACCACCACCTCCAAGTTCCCCTCCCAAGTCACACACCTGGCTGGGGGGGTCAATTGAAAATTTCAAAACTGAGATTGATAGATTTTTGTTCAGTAAGGGTATCAAGGGTTACGGAACCAAGGCGGGTAGATGGAGTTAAGATACAGATCAGCCGTGATCTAATTGAATGCTGGAGCAGGCTCGAGGAGCTGAATGGCCTCCTCCTGTTCCTATGTAAGAAATATTAAAGGGTTGCTGGCGGCTTTTAAAAGAAGCGCCTTTTTTTTTAAGGGGTTGAAAAATGACTTGGGCCAGAGCAACCCGATTCATGGATCAGTTTCTGGAGGCCAGGCAACAGAGGCACAGCCCTGCGAGGAAGAGAGGGCCCTTGCTGAGTTTCACACACAGTCAATCTGCAATCCCAACCTACTCAAAGCACTGTGTATATCGATTGCTGAGTATACCTCAAGGAACTGCAAACCATATTATCAGTCCGTAAGGGTGACCCCGAGCTTCCGGTCGCCTGTCACTTTAATTCACCGCCCCATTCCCACTCAGACCTCACCATCCTCGGCCTCTTGCATCGTTCCACGGAAGCTCAGCGTAAGCTCGAGGAACAGCACCTCATCTTCCGATTAGGCACTTTACAGCCTTCCGGACTCAATATCGAGTTCAACAATTTCAGATCATAACCTCGGCCCCTATTATATTTTTATATATTTTTTATCCACACTTTTGGTTTGTGCCTTTTCCTTTTTTTCTCTCCCACACGGCAGCTGTCTCTCATTCTGCCAGCGCATTTCACACTTCATCTAGAGCCATCCTTTGTCTCTTTACCTGTCCTATTACCATCTCGTCTCGCCTTCAATATCTCTTAATGTCTCTTCACCCCCGACAGATCTTCCCTTTTGTTCTTTCATCCCCTCCCCCATTTCCCAGCCCCCGAACTTGCTTTTTAATCTGTTTCATTTCCTGCTTTTTTCTCAGTTCTGATGAAGGGTTTCGACCTGAAACGTTGACTCTATTTCTCTCTCCATGGATGCTGCCCTGGCCTGCTGAGTTTTTCCAGCGTTTTCTGTTGTTATTTCAGATTTCCAGCATCTGCAGTATTTTGCTATCATATTACCAACCCCACTGTGTACAGGAGCAGGAGTAGGCTGTTCGGCCCATCGAGCCTATTCCGCCATTTGGTTGTCCATTGCAGCTCTATCTTTATAGTCCTAATTCCCTGCCCTTGCTCCCAAGAGTTTTAGGGCTGGATTTTCCCAGCCCTGGGGAGGCGGGTTTGGAGGCGGGACTGCCGGGAAAATGGCAGAATTTGGGGGCGGGTACCCAACCGGCCCCCAACCCACCTCCATGCCATCTTGCCAGGAGGCGGGTAACCGACCCGTGCCGGGTCCCGTCTCCTGGAGGCGGGGAGGGGATTAATGCCAATTAACTGCCTGTTATCAGGTAGTTAACAGGCAGTTTTTTGGCTAATCCCTATTTTGAGCCCTGAAGTGTGGGCTTCCCGACGGCTCCGAACCTCACCAGGGTCAGCGAGATGGGCCGTCGGTCTGTGGGGGTCGGAGAGGCCGAGATGTCCGGTGTGCAGGTGAGTAATGGGTGCATGTGTGCAGAGGTAAGTGTGTGAGGTGTGTGTAAAGTGTTTTAATAAGTTTTACTTACCTTTACTTCTTCCTGCAGGCTTCCTCCCTTCAGGTCTCGGGAGTCCCTCAGCTCACCGGCACAGAAAGCAGAATGGCCGCTGAACTGTCAAAAGCTGCAGCATTCTGCTTTCTGGTCAGGAAGGCTTTCTAATTGAGTCTTGAGTAAAGACACAACTTAGAGGACAGATTGTCAGTGTTTGACAGCTTCACAGAGTCGTCAAACGCTGACATTTCATCCGTCAAAAGCTCTTGACAGATGAAATGTCAATCGCTGACGTCACCAGTAACCAGGTGTCCCTTAATTGGCCTGCTGAGCCCGCTGGGTGGGCTTAACAAGGTCAATCAAGGGAAAATAGCGTGGGTTGGCCACAAGTCGATGGAGGCGGGACTACAACCCAACAAGTGGGAGTCCCGCCTCCAAAAGCTCCCCATTAACAAAATCCAGCCCTTAGTTTTACAGTTTAGTGCTGAGCTTCACGTAACGGGAGCACGTATTGGAAACTTGGATGCAGAGGTCAATGCGCTTAAATTGTGCCCCGTATAAGTCAGCGTCCGTTAAAATCAATTGATGGAATAATCGTGCGAGGCACAATTGCTTCTGCATTTGAATTCTCGACATGCATTCCCGTCGGGAGAAAGGTCTGTGCCGGGATTTCTAAATCAAAACATTTACTCATACCACTTAAGACCGTTACTTTTCAAGAAAGTATCTATCTCCCTTTTAAGCACCTCAAATTGATCCTGCATCCATGGTTTTCACGGGAAATGTAACATATACATCTTTCTCTGAAGAAACCTTGGGCTAGATTTTCTCAATGGGGGCGTGTTGGGGGGTGGGCACTGCTGGTTGTCGTGTTTCAGTCCCGCCCCCAATGACGTCCGGCCAACCCACGCTATTTTCCTTTGATTGACCTTGTTAAGCCCCGCCTTGTGGGCTTACCAGCCAATTAAGGGAAAGCCGGTGACACAGGACGTCAGCGTATGAAGTTTCATCTGTCAATGAATTGTCAGCGTTTGACAGCTTTGAGAATCTGTCAGACACTGACACTCTCTGTTCTTTGGTGAGTCCTTGTACTGAAGACTCACCAAACCTCTTTCCTGTGCAGAAATCAGATGGCTGCTGCATCTGAGAATGCAGCAACCATTCTGTCACCTCTGCCGTTGAGATGAGGAGCCTTTGGATCCCCAAGGGTTGAAGCCAGCAGGAAGAAGCAACGGTAAGGAAACTTTTTCTATCACTTTACACTCACCTCCCATACTTACCTCTCCACACTTGCACCCATCACTCACCTCCACAGCGCACTTTTCAATCCCTCTCACCCCCGTAGACCCACTGCTCGCCTCGCTGACCCCTGGTGAGGTTCGCAGTTGTCGGGAAGCCCACACTTGTGTGGGTAAAATGGGGATAAGCCTCTTGACTGCCTGTTAACTACCTGTAAACAGGCAGTTAATTGGCTGTAATCCCCTTCCCGCCTCGGGGAGACGGGTCCCTGCGCGAGTCGAGGACCCGCCTCCCGCGAAAATGGCACGGAGACGGGTTGTGTAGATTTTTTTTAAACCCTGTACAATGGCAAAATGCTGGAAGCCTGTTTGGCCCAGTGGTAAGGGCATGATACAGTTAAACCTAGAAGCACAGACACACCTGTGAGTTTTAATTTAACTTTGGAAAAGACATTTACTTTGGACAATGAGCGTCTCGATAGGTGATTTAACGGTGAATAGATGATTTAACTCTGGACAATGAGACTTCGTGTTTTAATGGGTTTCGATCGATCTTCAGTGGATACGACAACGATACCAGTTTCACTGGAACAATGAACTTCCTGGCCTCAATGGAAAACACTTTAACCTTGGGCAAAACACATCAGCAGTAAGACTAAATCACATTAAATATGTACCACGAGGGGGGGGGGGAGAGACAAGATAAGGAATTATCTTCCATCCCTCAGCCCTGTACATATCCTGTGCTTTGGATTACTAGGTGTGTAGTAGAAAACAAGAGTTGGGGGAAGGCCCAGACTCGAAAAGGCGTGACGGAAGAGCTGTAAAAAGGAACCACACCCACAGCTCTCTCGCTCTCTCTCTCTCGGAAGCTAGCTCTGACTACACCGGATGTACAAGTGTGTAAATTGTAAATGCACTTGTAACCTGTTGATGCAAATAGAGCACCATGTACTGCATTCATCTATATTATACCATATGTAATATGATTGGTGGATTGTAGTGTTTGATTGTATTTTGACAAGTGTTGGATTGTATCTTGACCCCCTCGGGCTGTATGACGTATAAAATGTGTAATGAAAATGCTTTGTAACTTGCCTCTGTAAATTGAGTGCCATGCACCACAGTTATGGGCAGCACGGTGGCATAGTGGTTAGCACTGTTGCCTCACACCGCCAGAGACCCGGGTTCAAATCCGGCCTCGGGCGACTGCCTGTGTGGAGTTTGCACATTCTCCCCGTGTTTGCGTGGGTTTTCTCCAGGTGCTCCGGTTTCCTCCCACAGTCCAAAGATGTGCAGTTAGGTTGATTGGCTATGATAAATTGACCCTTAGTGTTAGGGGGATTAAATACGTGGGGTTACAGGGATAGGGTGGGATATGTGTTGGTGCAGGCTCGATGGGCCGAAATGGCCTCAATCTGCACTGTGGGGTTTCTGTGAGTTAATTTGTATTGTACGTGATGTGAACTGTATTGTCATGTATCTTGACAAATTTTTATGATTAAAGTATATACTTTTGAAAAAAAAACTGCCAGGTGTAAGAAGGTAGGGAAGACGGTCATCTCCAGCCCCAGCCTGCAATCGACGTTGGCCACGACCAGCCGGACGGGTGATTGTAAGTATCAGTTGACCCTACCAGGGGTTTGCGCTGCGTAGGCAGCTGCAGTCTGATAAAGGAGGACGGGGACAGGTCATCTCCGATCCAGGCCTACAATCCACAACGGTAACGACCGGCCGGATGGGCGATTGTAAGTTTCAGCCCAATCTCAACAGGTTTTTGTCTGTGTTTTGTTGGCTTTAATAAACTAACAGTTTTGGGTTGAACCTAAACCTTTGTGTCATCTACCATTTTGTTCCTGTAAAACCCAAAGTCAAAGCACCCTTGTAAGGACGAGGAAACCAAACACCTTACAGTTGGGAGTGGGTTCGATACCCGCTCCCAGTTTCTGCCATTTTCCCAGCGGTCCTGCCTCCATACCTGCCTCCCCAGGGCTGGCAAAATTCCCCTCCTTGTGTTCCCTTGATTTCCCGTGTGCTGGGCTCCCTTAACCGGGGGGTGGGGGGGATGTGTTGGGGGGGGCGGTGCAGTGCGGGGCGGAGAGTCATTCCCTGTCTGTCACCGTCTTCTGCTATTTAGCAAAAAGAACAAAAGTTTTGCCAGACCCTTCGGATTAAACACGACTCCCCTTTAAGACACCTGTGACATCAAAGAAATGTCAAGCTGTTGCATATTATAAGTAATGCTGGAACAGTGTCAATGAATTACAAATACAGTTCCCCAATCTTGGGGTCGATCATAACCCAGGAACGCTGCTCAAAGGCCCATTCTGGAGGCCGGTGTCACGCATCAATAATTTTATTAAAGCACCATTTTTATTGTGGCATGATCTCAACTGCTGGATTAGACTGCCTTGTAACTCGCTGACAGGCATCAGGGAATTCAGTATTTATCTGTATATCCACATCTATCTTTAATAATTGACTTATCATGTACTTCAATACTATGGTTCGAGATCACTTAGATCATGTCTAAGATAAAACATACTGCTTTCTTTGTTCCTCATCCAACAATCCAATATCCCAGGATGGTGATTCCTTCACAGCTTAGGTATGCCTCGACTGCCTTTACTGTTCTGTCTTGGGCATTCACGTACGTTTCATTAGACATCAGTGTTCCGAAAGCCCAAAGCTTCAATGGTCCGTTGGCTGCTGTTGAAACCAAACCATTCCTTGAAATGCTGAAACTAGTGAAGCCTTTTACATCCGGCCCGTTTGTGTAGGATAACATCAGGGTTGGGAATAGGAGAAAGGTAGGGTGGCCATATTTTCTAAACCGAATCCGGGGACACACAGGGTGGGAGCACGGCAAGGCAGCCGGGGGGGAAATGCAGGTTGCGCGGCGTAGCGAGGCAAAATTTTTAGCAGTGAACCGGGGACTTTGTTTGCCCGGGGACACTTTACCTCATCCGGGGGACTGTCCTCGGAAAACAGGGCCGGATGGTTGCCCGAGAGCAAGGGGGTGAGGTAAAATCAAGAAGTAGTGAGTGCAAGTGCTGCGGTTCTCCTCTTTCCCATATCTGCACGGTGCAAAGATCAAAACGTCGTTGTACTCTCTCCTTCTCCAATGTGAGGAAACACTTTTTAACGCAGCGAGTTGTTGTGCTCTGGAACGCACTGCCTGAAAGGGCGGTGGAAGCGGATTCAATAGTAACTTTTAAAAGGGGATTGGTTAAATATTTGAAGGGAAAAAATTTACAGGGCTGTGGGGAAAGAGCAGGGGGGAGTGGGATTAATTGGAGAGCTCTAGCAAAGACATGATGGCCTCCTTCTGTGCTGTATCATTCTGTGATTCTACGGGCTAAAAATTCGAGCATTTAATGCCACCCGTTACTGGCAAAATGTAGTGAAAAGACAGCGTCCGGCACTCTTTTGCCAGCTGGTGGCGAGTCCCCCGGCGCCCACCGTTTGCCGAGGTCCGTCAGTGCTGCCGGTAAGAGCGATGGCTGTGGAAATTTAAATTAGGGAGAAGTGATGTCAGTCAGCATGTAATATCGACTTAACGCCACCTCGGCGAATTTGGACCTTAGCGTTAAGTTCAGCGCTGGGTCCTAAGCTCGTCATGAAAACGCAGCGTTCAGCAGACTGACAGAGGGAGGCGCTGTCAGCACCCCCTCAAAGTTACACACACACACACACATCTTTCAGGTAAGTTCGCAGTTAAGTTTTTGGACTGGATTGTTTCAGTTTTATTGATGTAGTGGCTTGCTGCAATACATGTTAAAAGTTTTTTTAAGTGCGCAGGGAGTGCTGCTGGACGCTTGCAAGGCCTCGGATGGTAAAGGAAGGCCTCTGAGAAGACAGAAAATGCTGCAAAGTACTCAGCAGGTCAGGAAGCATCCATGGAGAGAGAAACAGAGTTATTGCCCATCGCTCGTTGCCCTGAGAAGTTGATGGCAAGTGCTGGCTTTGCCAGGCCACGTCAGAGAGCAGCAAAGAATTAACCAATAAACTCAAAAAGTTTCAACAGCAGCCCGTTTTGGGCTTTCAGAACACTGATATCTAAAGAAACGTACGTGGATGCCAAAGACGCAACAGTAAAAGTAGTCGAGGCATACCAGGGTGTTATTGATGGATATAACATTACTTACACTGTACATAAAAAGTCAGGATTGAAATGTGTACATCTTGAAATCAGAAGAGAAATCCAAGCCTAATTCAAATCATATGGAAAGGGGAAAGGCCACCTAATATTATGTTCTGCTTCTGTTTGTGTCTGGCTTGGGCCTATTCTTCAGCTGCCAGGAAGGCTTGAGTTGTCCTCAGTGATTGCAGATTGCAGTGAGATAGTGGAGAACAGAGATTTCCAATTGCAGCCACTGTGCAAGAACTGCAGGAAACAGGAAGTCCACCTCACAAGAATTTCCAGTTTGCCACGATCGCACGTCTTAAAGAATCACGGAATCAGAGTGGGCCCAGAAGATCTCGGGATCCACCCCCCTGCCTCAGTATCGAGCACACAGATCCCGGGATCCATCACTTGCCTCAGTATTGAGCACACAGATCCCGGGATCCATCACTTGCCTCAGTATCAACCACACAGATCCCGGGATCCATCACTTGCCTCAGTATCGACCACACAGATCCCGGGATCCATCACTTGCCTCAGTATCGACCACACAGATCCCGGGATCCATCCCATGCCTCAGTATCAACCACACAGATCCCGGGATCCATCACTTGCCTCAGTATTGACCACACAGATCCCGGGATCCATCCCCTGCCTCAGTATCGACCACACAGATCCCGGATCCATCCCATGCCTCAGTATCGACCACACAGATCCCGGGATCCATCACTTGCCTCAGTATCGACCACACAGATCCCGGGATCCATCACTTGCCTCAGTATCGACCACACAGATCCCGGGATCCAGCCCCTGCCTCAGTATCAACCACACAGATCCCGGGATCCATCACTTGCCTCAGTATCGACCACACAGATCCCAGGATCCATCACTTGCCTCAGTATCGTGGGGTCGCCAACTCTGATTGGACATATTCCTGGAGGTTTCATCACATGACCCCCGGCCCCCATCTGCCCCGCCCTCACACTCCTGCCATTGGTCGCCCGGGACATCCATCCTTGCAGCGCCCGACCTTCCCACGGCCAATTGGACAGCAAACAGGCTCTTAGTTACCTGATTGGATGATGGGTGAATGTCAATCAAACAGCCATTTTTAATCCCGTCTCCAATATTTTTAGAACTAATAAATGTTCACCGAAAATTAAAACATAAGAAATAGGAGCAGGAGTAGACCATTCGGCCCTTCGAGCCTGCTCCGCCATTTAATAAGATCATGGCTGATCTTCTACCTCAACTCCACCTTCCCGCCCGATCCCCATATCCCTTGATTCCCTTAATATTCAAAAATCTATCGATCTCTATCTTGAATATACTCAACGACTGAGCCTCCACAGCCCTCTGGGGTAGAGAATTCCAAAGCTTCACAACCCTCTGAGTAAAGAAATTTCTCCTCATCTCAGTCCTAAATGGCTGACCCCTTATTCTGAGACTGTGACCCCTGGTTCTAGACTCCCCAGCCAGGGGGAAACATCCTCCCAGCATCTACCCTGTTAAGCCCTGTAAGAATTTTGTATGTTTTAATGAGATCATACCTCATTCTTCTAAACTCTAGAGAATATAGGTCTAGTCTACTCAATCTCTCCTCATAGGACTATCCCCCCATCCTAGGAACCAGTCTGGTGAACCTTCGTTGCACTCCCTCTATGGCAAGTATATCCTTCCTTAGGTAAGGAGACCAAAACTGTCCACAATACTCCAGGTGTGGGCTCACCAGGGCCCTATATAATTGCAGTAAGACGTCTTTACTCTTATACTCAAATCCTCTTGTAATAAAGGCCAACACACCATTTGCTTTCCTGATTTCTTGCTGTACCTGCATGTTAACTTTCAATGATTTGTGTACAAGGACACCCAGGTCCCTCTGAACATCAACATTTCCCAATCTTTCACCGTTAAAAAATACTCTGTCTATTTTTCCTACCAAAGTGGATCACTTTACATTTCTCCACATTATATTCCATTTGCCATGTTCTTGCCCACTCACTTAGCTTGTTTATATCCCCTTGAAGCCTCCTTGCATCCTCCTCACAACTTACATTCCCACCCAGCTTTGTATCATCAGCAAACTTGGATATATTACATTTGGTCCCCTCATACAAATCATTGATGTAGATTGTGAATAGCTGAGGCCCAAGCACTGATCCTTGCGGTACCCCACTAGTTACAGCCTGCCAACCTGAAAATGACCCGTTTATTCCTACTCTCTGTTTTCTGTCCATTAACCAATCCTCAATCCATGCTAATATATTACCCCCAATCCCATGAGCCCTAATTTTGTTTAATAACCTCTTCTATGGCACCTTATCGAATGCCTTCTGAAAATCCAAATGCACCACATCCACTGGTTCCCCCTTATCTATTCTGCTGGTTACAACCTCAAAAAACTCTAACAGATTTGTCAAACACAATTTCCCTTTCATAAATCCGTGTTGACTCTGCCCAATCCTATTATTATTTTCTAAGTGCCCTGTTACCACGTCCTTAATAATAGATTCTAGCATTTTCCCTACTACTGATGTCAGGCTAACTGGTCTGTAGTTCCCCGTTTTCTCTCTCCCTCCTTTCTTAAATAGTGGGGTTACATTTGCTACCTTCCAATCCACGGGAAGCGTTCTAGAATCTATGGAATTTTGGAAGATGACAACCAATGCATCCACTATCTTTCTATAGCCACCTCTTTTAAAACCCAAGGATGTAGGCCATCAGGTCCAGGGGATTTATTGGCTTTCAGTCCCATTCATTTCTCCAGTACTATTTTTTTACTAATACTAATTTCTTTCAGTTCCTTATTCTTGCTAGACCCTTGGTTCTCCACTATTTCCGGGAGGTTTTTTATGGCTTCTTCCGTGAAGACAGACACAAAGGAGGGAATTTTCCCAGCCCTGGGAAGGCGGGTATGGAGGCGGGACTGTCGGGAAAATGGCAGAAACTGGGAGCGGGTACCGACCCCGCTCGCAAACTGCCTCCGTGCCATCTTCCTGGGAGGCAGGTCCCCGACTCGCGCAGGGACCTGTATCCTCAAGGCGGGACGGGGATTAGAGCTCGCTGACCCTGGCGAGGTTCGCAGCCGTCAGGAAGCCCGCACTTGCAGGGGTAAAATGGCGATAAGCCTCAAAAAAATTTCGACTGATGAAACGTCATACACTGATGCCCTCTGTCACCGGCTTTCCCTTAATTGGCCGGTAAGCCCTCAAGGTCAATCAAGGGAAAATAGCGTGAGTTGGTCAGACGTCGCTGGGGGCGGGACTGAAACCCGACAACGAGTAGTCCCGCCCCCAATGCGCCCCATTGACAAAATCCAGCCCAAAGTATTTGTTTAATTTCTTTGCCATTTCCTTATTCCCCATTATAATTTATCCTGTCTCAGCCTGTAAGGGACCCATGTTTACTTTCGCTAATCTTTTCCTTTTTACATACCTATAGATGCTTTTACAGTCCGTTTTTATTTCTCTCGCAAGTTTACTCTAATATTCTATTTTCCCTTTATCAAAAAAAGACACCTACAATTTTCTTTGTAACACCCCTATGATTTTGCTCCCGGGTTTTGCTCTCAGCCGTGCCCTGGAGATTAATCTTCAATTCCTGGAGACTCCGGGGCAATCCCGGAGGGCTGGTAAACCCCTACCCAAGGCCCTCTTTCAGCCTCCCTCCTGAGCCAGCCTCTAGGGGGCCCCGAATAGTCGTCTGGCACTGGCTCATGCTCGGATTCTTCTCTTCCCTTCCTCCTTGCGGAAGAGGGGAAGCAGTCGGGGTCCATCCCGTAGCCCCTGAATTAAGGTCACTTCAACGGCGGCTGCACTCAGTCTTGCCCCCTAACCGCCCCACCCCCCCAGCCCCCACCAACCCCCAAAAAAGAAAAGGACCCGCAACTTGCCAGTAAAAGTGCATTACTTTGTACTTTTATTTAGTCACGTCCAGTTGACGGGTTTGTAAAGAACGAGGTATTTCCGTTTGGTGGGAAGTGTGTGGAAGGCCCAGAGAGGTCAAGGCAGCCTCAGGTGAAAGTTGCAGGCTCAGCGTGCGATAGGCCGCTGGCTCAATTAAAAGAGCCAGCATGAATTTTAGAGCGTTTGGGAGCTTTGTGTGTTTCAATCCTGCCAAGTTGCAGATGCTGTTTCAGGCCAAGTTGCAGCCTGAAGGGAAGAAAACGTACTGGAGAGCAGTTCTTCAAACCGTTTAATATTTCCACTTGTCTTCAAGTCAGCTCTCCCTACGTGACCGTTAGCCAAACGCTCCCCAACAATGACAGAACGTTTTATGAATCCGAATGCCATAAGCCCTTGCACTAATCCCACCTCCCAAACTGCCTTCTGTTGTTCCCTTGGGGAACAATGTGAAGCAGTGGAAGGATTTGTGGGCTGATTAACAGTCTGACAGGCTGCGACGTGAATGCTTCTGCCATGGCCTTAACTATCCTTATACCGGTCAATAGCGATGTGGGGCAAGGGGCGGGGTGCGGGGGGTTAGTCCTGTACAGGCAGGAGAGTTTCATGGGCTCCCACAACCCACACGATGAGAGGGGGGGGGCCACCCACACCCACAAGCAACGTTCGCGCTAAGCTGTGCAGCCACGCAGCGGCCTGGAGGTCCCGCGCGGGCCGCTCACCGGCTTCTGCTGGGAAGAAACCACGCATGCGTGAAAATTTGAATGGGCCACGCACCCAGTTAAAGGGACCGCGCACGGAAAAAAATAAAGCCAGAGGGAAAATTGGCCATAAGTACAAGTATCCCGCTGGATGTGAAGCTCACCCAGACTGTCGGCAGCTAGATTTGAATTCTGTACCTTCAGAGTCAGAGCAGGAATGCTACCGCTAAGCTAAAGACTCACACTCCTCCTTGTACTTACAGGAAACTCTCTGGTATCCGGCACCGACGGGACCGGCGTGTTGCCGGTTGATCAAAAATTCCGGATGACGGAGAGGGTTATCTAACGAGGCTATTTTTAACAAAGAAAATTTTAAAAATCAAGAAATGTGCAGTATACAGTAATTGGGTACTCCCCTACAGAATGTTGTGTTAAATGGATGGTGGAAGATGCTTGATTAAGTACAGTACTGCCAGTTGAGGGTAATGCAATGCAATGACTACCAGCAGCATGGGAGACACACAGTAAGTGATGAAATATTCCATTCATCACTCATCAGTATTTCTCTGCAATGTGATGAAATATTCCATTCATCACTCATCAGTATTTCTCTGCCTGTGACTGTGGTTGGTTTCAGTTTCATTTCCATTGTATTGTACTGTGTGTAGGGCTCCGCCCATACCTGGCTCCTATGTAAGCTGGCCCAGCCTGCAGCACATCCAGTACGGCAGACCTCTGGATGGAAGATACATTCTCCTCTGTGTGTTACCTTCTAAGTCAATAAAACAGTACCCCTGTAAAATGACGGATCAGAAGAGACTACCGGCAGCGCGGGAGAGTCAGACTCCTGTTACAGGGGTACTGAGGTGTTCCGACTTCCGACAGCGCCAAGAAGCCGAGTAGTGGCAGTTTGGAGAACTACCCCCACTGACTAACTCGGCCACCGCGGGAGACTCGGACTCGGACTCGGCAACATTGCCGGTTATTGAGGTGTTGTTTTCGGAGTGAGAATTTTGCCGGTTAATAGAGAATTCTGGATATTTAGGTGCCGTTTAAATGAGAGTTTCCTGTATATAAGCCCCTTGAAACCTGTGAAGAGAAGTCACAAACAGAGCAGGATGGCAGAGGGTGGGGGGGGCGGGAGGGGGAGGGGGAGGACGTAACACCCAGCCCGAGTTGAGGGTAACGGGCGGTGACAGAAGGTGCAATTGAAGAGGTAATTTTGGAGGAGGGCTTTGGAAAGTGGGGGGCGAGTTAGCAAGGCAAGGGGGTTTTAAGGAAGAGAATTTGAGAATGCACGTGGGGTCTGTTGGTTGAAGGCTTGCTTTATATTACACACAGGAGCCTCTGTAAGCCTTAATTAGGCAAGCGTAGCGATTTATAGAAGTGGATTAGCTCTTTACGTTGTCTCATTAGGCTATCAGGTGCCTGCAAGATTCAAACCAGATTCCAGGTCCGTTCGCTTGTCAAGTGGACTGAAAGAAGTGCCCTAAATACCTTGAAGTCATTGAGTCCTACTCTATAACATAGCATTATTGCATAAAAAGCCATCCTTCAGTAAGGGTGTAGCGTTAAGCTGCGGGGGAAAAAACAAACAAACCATGGATTGAGCTTCCCTTAAGGAGTGTTGTGGGGGATATTCTCAATGTGCTGTTGCTGCTGACAGGCTTTTCTGCTGTCGAGCAAGATAGAGGCGTGCGAGGGGAGTGACACGAGATGTGGATGCCCCAGATTAAGCCACTGCTGATCGCAATAGGGTATCTACTTTGTTTTCTTGCGTGTAGTTGGAGCAGCGTACCGGGTTAGCAAGGCCTGTAGGCTGTAAATCCTGACTGAAGCCTGTTTCGCCGAAGGAATCATTGGAATGTTGATCCTCAGCATTTCCCTGCAGCACCTTATTTCAGCAAATATACCAACACTTCAAGGGGGAAAGGAAAGTTCCCGAAAGCCCTCGGGATGTTTTTAATAGAATGCGTTGTTCCCTATGGAACCAGTCAGAAATGCACAATTATCATCCTTGTTTTCAAATCCCTCCACGGCCATCGCTCCCCCCCCCCCCCCCCCCCACCTCTGTAACCCACCTCCAGCCCTTCTTAGGCAGTCCCTCGGAACCGAGGATAATTTGCTTCCACATTAAAAATGAGCTCGCAGGTGACTGATGAGTCCAATGCGGGACCTACAGTCTCTGTCACAGGTGGGGCAGACGGTGGTTGAAGGGACGGGTGGGTGGGGTGCTTGGGTTGACGTGCGCTCCTTCCGCTGCCTGCGCTTGGCTTTCGCTTGCTCCCGGCGAAGAGACTCGAGGTGTTCGGCGCCTTCCCGGATGCTTCTCCTCCACTTTGTGCGGTCTTGGGCCAGGGATTCCCAGGTGTCGGTGGGGGATGTTGCACTTTTTCAAGGAGGTTTTGAGGGTGTCCTTGAAGCGTTTCCTCTGCCCACCTGGGGCTCTCTTGCCGTGTCAGAGCTCCGAGTAGAGCGCTATGAAGGCCAAGCCTGATCACCCTGGGTCGGCGGGGTGACCAGGCTGTATACGTTCTTACTAATTAACCATAATAGTTGCTATGTTGTTGTTGTTGTCAGCCAGTGGCTCAGTGGGTTGCACTCTCACCTGCTGAGTTAGAAAGGTTGTGGGTTTCAAGTCCTGGGGCTGGATTTTCATTAAGGAGGCGTGTAGGAGGCGGGACTCCCACTTTCGGGGTTGTAGTCCTGCTTCCATCGAGTTGTGGCCAACCCACGTGATTTTCACTTGATTGACCTTGTTGAGCCCGCCCAGCGGACTCAGCAGGCCAATTAAGGACCACCCGGCAACAGGTGATGTCACAGATTGACATTTCATCTGTCAAAAGCTTTTGACAGATGAAATATCAGCGTTTGACAGCTCTTTGAAACACTGACAATCTGTACTCCAAGTTAATTCCTTCCTCTCAGGATGATTTAGAGATCTCTCTGGAACAGAAAGCTGAATGCTGCAACTTTTGACAGCTCGCGGCCATTCTGCTTTCTGTGCCAGTGAGATGAGGGACTCCCGAGACCTGAAGGAAGGAAGGCTGTAAAGGTAAGTAAATGTAAGTAAAACTTCTTTAAACACTTTACACACACCAAACACACTTACCTCTGAACTCATGCACCCATCACTCACCTGAACACTGGACATCTCGACCCCTCCAAGCCCTTCAGCCCGCCTCGCTAACTTGGCGTGGTTTGGAGCCATCGGGAATCCCACACTTCAGGAATAAAAATAGGGATTAGGCTAAAAACTGCCTGTTAACTACCTGTTAACAGGCAGTTAATTGGCACTAATCCCCTTCCCGCCTCGGGGAGGCGGGTCCCAGCACAGGACGGGTATCCACCTCCTTTGAAACTGGCATGGAGGGGGGTTGGGGGCGGGATGGGTTCGTGCCCCCCCGATTTCGAGATTTTAACCCCCCCCCCACACGCCTCCAATCCCACCTCCACGGCCCGATGAAAATCCTGCCCCTGGTGACCAGACTGGATTATGGTGCTCCAGTCTCTGGATTGGGACTTCGAACCCATGACCCTCTGACACAGAATGCTACCCACTGACCCATGTCAGCATAGAGGGTGATTTATTTTGCAGCTGGCATTTGCGATCGCCAATTGTGGGATAAATATTGGCCCCAGGACGAACTCCCCTGCTCTTCTTCGAAATAGTGCCATAGGATTTTTTACGTCCACCTGGGAGGCAGCTTTAACATCTCATCCGAAAGACGGCACCTCTGACAGTGCAGCACTCTCTCAGCACTGCACTGGGAGCGTCAGCCTAGATTTTTGTGTTCAAGTCTCTGGAGTGGGACTTGAACTCACCACCTTCTGACTCAGACGCGAGTGCGCTGCCCACTGAGCCACGGCTGACACTTGGCATCCACTGTACATCCGGGGAACAGCTTTTGGAGAATCGGCCCTTTAGAGTTCACCGTTAGCCAATCACTTTCCCGCTATGGCAGGACGTGACATCATCGTGCTATGTACACTTGCTTCTCCAAAGGTGCTTTCCTGTGTGTTTTTTTAAAATTTTAAATCAACAACCTCTAACACATGGTGCAGTGGTTATAATCTTAGGAATTCTTGAGTGGGTTTTGTCATAAAGTGGTCCCCGACTCACTAGTAAAAGCCTTTGGCGTGCTGCCTCGCTGTCCATTCAGCTGAACTGCCATTTAATACCTTGTAAACCCAAGTGTTGCAGAATTTATTGCCCCACGGTGTTGTCTGCTCCTAGTCCGCTAGTTAGCCAGTGAAGGAAAAGAAATCCTTGCGTTTAAACAGCAACTTATCACACCATCAAAAAACGCCCAAACATGCTTCGTAAAGTCAATGGGGGAAAAATTCAGTTGGTTTGCGCCTCCTGTTACCGCCTTAAGAGGGCGCTAATGGGGCGCAAAGCAACTAGCGCCTGGGCGCGGCGATGTTTGCGCCGCTCGCAAAATTAACTAGACCTTTTGCGGCGGAGCCAAACACTTACCGCCACGATCTCCTGCGTCGGCAGATTGTGACGTCAGTCGAGTGCGCAACGCCCCGGTAGCGCCCCCGGACCGGCTATTGAGTGGCGCCCCCCTGCCTTACCGCCTGCCGCTAGCAACGACAGGTTGAGGGGAGCGTTTTGCTGTCAGAAAGGGACTGGGGGAGCGCTATTTAAAAATGACCGCTTTCTGCCTTTTTTTGTTGGTGACATTTTTGCACCACGCATTCTGAGAGAGAGAGAGAGAGAGAGAGAGAGACTTCTGGAGAGATTCAACGCTGTGTGAAGGAGTTTTGGGTACTGAGCAGCACTTTGCAGGTTCATTTTGATTTGCCCTTCCTTGCTTCGCCAGCGCTCTGAGGTAGCGCCTTGCTCCTCGGCCTTTGTGCCTTAAGAGAGGCGTGTAGCGCCTGATTTAGCGCTCCAATCACCTCCAGGGGCGATAAAAGCCAAGTTTGCTGTTGGAGGTGATAATTAGCGCCAGGCGCTAAACTTTGCGCACAGCCGAGAATGGCGCCTCAAACGGGGCGATACTGAATTTTTCCCCCAATTACTTTCCGAGCGGTACGTTGGCAAACAGAGCGACCGATTCTGTGCCAGCAAAATCGCACCAACTGCAATGAGATGAATGACCCGTTAATTTGTTGTTCGGTGGCTGGAGGGTGAAGGATATTGGCAGGGCACTGGGAGGACTCACTGCTCTCTCTCGATTGGTGCCACAGGATCTTTGGCATCCACTTAAACCAGTGGTTCTCAAAACCTTTTTGGTTTGAAGGACCCCTTTTCAAATGGATTAGTAACTACGGGCCCCCCCATCTAAACATAGAAAATAGGAGCAGGAGTAGGCCATTCGGCCCCTCGAGCCTGCTCTGCCATTCAATGAGATCATGGCTGATCATCCAAATTCAGTACCCTGTCCCTGCCTTCTCCCCATATCCCTTGATCCCTTTAGCCTTAAGAAATATATCCAACTCCTTCTTGAATATATTTAATGAATTGGCCTCAACTGCCTTTTGTGGTAGAGAATTCCACAGGTTCACCACTCTCTGGGTGAAGAAATTCCTCCTCATCTCTGTCCTAAATGGCTTACCCCTTATCCTTAGACTGTGACCCCTGGTTCTGGACTCCCCCGCCATCGGGAACATCCTTCCTGTATCTAGTCTGTCCAGTCCTGTCAAAATTTTATAAGTTTCAACGAGATCCCCTCTCATTTTTCTAAACTCCAGTGAGTATAAGCCCAATCGACCCAATCTCTCCTCATACGTCATTCTTGCCATCCCAGGTATCAGCCTGGTGAATCTTCGCTGCACTCCCTCCATGGCAAGAACATCCTTCCTCAGATAAGGCGACCAAAACTGCACACAATACTCAAGGTGTGATCTCACCAAGGCCCTGTACAACTGCAGCAAGACATCCTTGTTCCTGTACTCGAATCCTCTCGCTACGAAGGCCAGCATACCATTTGCCTTCTTAACCGCCTGCTGCACCTGCATGTTTCTGTCCAGACCGCCTGGAAATTTCTAGAATGTGAACTGGACGCCACGGAGGTCATTTTATGGGTCTGCGCCTCCCTCGAGCAGGGAGCTACCTTGGATTAGAGCGTGTATCAGGGACTGTGGGGGGCAAGCTTCCCGCCATTGCGGGGGTGCACACCCTAATTCCCAATCTGTTGATAAAGCCATTGGACAAGTAAGAGAGTGGATATTATTCTCCAAATTACTATATGCAACGCCACAGAAGATCAACAAATAGTACATCAAAAATCTTAAGTCCACTCGCAGTCACGTCAACTTTTTCCATTGCAAATTTTTGTGTCCACATTTATCATGGAAACTCTCTATGTAAACTTGTCACGCTGTAATTACACCTGTCCACCAGTGGAGGCACTGCAGCACCAACACTGGCAGGGATATGTAATTACAGCACGACTAGTTTACAGAGGCAGTTCCCATAATAAATGTGGATATTGGAATTTATGCTGAAAATATTTTTTAAAAAGGGCAAAAGGCATGGTTTTGAAATGGGGACTCAATTATGAACATTGAGCTCATCCAACACTCTACTGCCCGTGTCCTAACTCGCACCGAGTCCCGTTCGCCCATCACTCCCTGTGCTCGCTGACCTACATTGGCTCCCGTTCCGGCAACGCCTCAATTAAAAAATTCTCATCCTTGTTTTCAAATCCCTCCATGGCCTCGCCTCTCTCCCTATCTCTGTAACCTCCTCCAGCCCTACAACCCTCCGAGATCTCCGCGCTTCTCCAATTCTGGCCTCTTGCGCATCCCCGCTTTCCATCGGCCCACCATTGGTGGCCGTGCCTTCAGCTGCCTGGGCCCT
This sequence comes from Somniosus microcephalus, assembly GCF_052327205.1. Classification (NCBI taxonomy): domain Eukaryota; kingdom Metazoa; phylum Chordata; class Chondrichthyes; order Squaliformes; family Somniosidae; genus Somniosus; species Somniosus microcephalus. The sequence goes on along the minus strand of NC_140994.1, from coordinate 12,529,697 downwards.
AAGCTCTGGAATTCCTGCCCTAAAGCTCTCCGCCTCGCTACCTCTCTCTCCTCCTTTAAGACGCTCCATAAAACCTACCTCTTTGACCAAGCTTTTGGTCACCTGTCCGAATATCTCCTTATGTGGCTGGGTGCCAAATTTTGTCTGATAATCACAGAATCACAGAAACCCCACAGTGCAGATAGCGGCCATTTCGGCCCATTGAGCCTGCACCGACACATATCGCACCTGATCCCCGTAACCCCTATACCAACACATATCCCACCCTATCCCCGTAACCCCACGTATTTAATCCCCCTAACACTAAGGGTCAATTTATCATGGCCAATCAACCTAACCCGCACATCTTTGGACTGTGGGAGGAAACCGGAGCACCCGGAGGAAACCCACGCAAACACGGGGAGAATGTGCAAACTCCACACAGACAGTCACCCGAGGCCGGATTCGAACCCGGGTTCCTGGCGCTGTGAGGCAACAGTGCTAACCACTATGCCACCGTGCTGTGAAGCACCTTGGGATGTTTTACTACATTAAAGGCGCTATATAAATGCAAGTTGTTGATGTTATTTGCGTACTCAGGTCTAAATATTAAAATTGTGGTTCAAAACTGAAAAAAAATATGGGTTAAAACAGGGAGTGCAATCTGGTTTGTGTGCTTTCATTTATGTAATGCAGGTTGGATTAATATGTATTTTAATATTATATCTATTTATATATTTGACTTCTCATTGTGATAGGTTGCCTATCAGGTCTGCCAGCTGTCAGTGTGGAACTGGCCTAAATAACGTGAGACCAAATGAAAAAATTAATATTCTATAATTCTATGATTCTATAATCAGACCTGGCTGCTTCCAATGTTTGATTATGTGCGAGGCAGTGCCGTACCTGCATTTAATTGTCAGAAGGTTCTGGGTTCAAGCCCCACTCCAAGTAGTAGGTAAAATGCTAGAATCTATTATTAGGGAAGTGGTAACAGGGCACTTAGAAAATCACAATATGATTGGGCAGAGTCAACATGGTTTTACGAAAGGGAAATCGTGTTTGACAAATCTGTTAGAGTTTTTTGAAGATGTAACTAGTAGGACGGATAAGGGGGAACCAGTAGATGTGGTGTATTTGGATTTTCAAAAAGCATTCGATAAGGTGCCAGACAAGAGGTTATTACACAAAATTAGGACTCATGGTATTTGGTGGTAATATACTAGCATGGATTGAGGATTGGTTAATGGACAGAAAACAGAGAGTAGGAATAAATGGGACTTTTTCGGGTTGGCAGGCTGTAACTAGTGGGGTACCACAAGGATCAGTGCTTGGGCCTCAGCTATTTACAATCTATATCAATGACTTAGATTAAAGGACCGAGTATAACGTATCCAAGGTAGCTGATGATACAAAGTTAGGTGGCATAGTAATCTGTGAGGAGGATGCAAAGAGGCTGCAGAGAGATACAGACAGGTTGACTGAGTGGGCAAGAACATGGCAAATAGAATACAATGTGGGGACGTGTGAAGTTATCCACTTTGGTAGGAAAAACAAAAAAGCTGAATATTTTTTGAATGGTGAGAGACTGAGAAATGTTTGCACTCAGAGGGACCTGGGTGTCTTTGTACACGAATCACAGGAAGTTAACATGCAGGTACAGCAAGCAATTAGGAAAGCAAATGGTATGTTAGCTTTTGTTACAAAGGGATTAGAGTATAAGAGTAAAGAGGGGAAAAATTTGGTTGATTAGCGCCTCCTGTTAGCACCCTAAGAGGGCGCTAACAGGACGCAAAGCAACTAGCGCCCGGGCGCGGCAATGTTTGCGGCACTCGCGAAATTGACCAGACATTTTGCGGCGGCGCTAAACACTACCGCCACGATCTCCTGCGCCGGCAGATCGTGACGTCAGTCGAGCATGCAACGCCCCGGTAGCGCCCCAGACCGGATATTGAGTGGCGCCCCCAGCCTTTCCACCTGCCACTAGCAACGACAGGTTGAAGGGAGCGTTTTGCAGTCGGGAAGGGACTGGGGGAGCGCTATTTAAAGGCGACCGCTTCCTGCCTTTTTTGTCAACGACATTTTTGCACCACGCATTCTGAGAAAGAGAGGGAGAGAGAGAGACTTCTGGAGAGATTCAACGCCGTGTGAAGGAGTTTTAGGTTCTGAGCAGCACTTTGCAGGTTGATTTTGATTTGCCCTTCCTTGCATCGATTTAGAAGAGACTATGGGGGCTGCACTCTGAGCTCTTTCCCTGGGCCTCTCCATTGTTCTTTCCAGCAGATTTGATGTACAGGTCTCTCCAGGCCGAGATTCAAGGCTGCAATGAGCAGGGTGTGGATGGAGAGCAAGATCGACCCTCCCCTTTAAGAACTGGCCGGCGCCAGTGTGTCTGTGTTCCATTGCTGACTGACATCACCTGAGCTTCGCCCGCGCTCTGAGGTAACGCCTCGCTCCTCGGTGTTAGCGCCTTAAGACAGGCGTGTAGCGCCTGATTTAGCGCTCCAATCACCTCCAGGGGCGATAGAAGCCAAGTTTGCAGTTGGAGGTGATAATTAGTGCCAGGCGCTAAACTTTGCGCCCGGCCGATAATTGCGCCCCAAACGGGACGATACCGAATATCCCCCCAAAGAAGTCTTACCACAATTAGACAGAGCATTGGTGAGGCCACACCTGGAGTACTGTGTACAGTTCTGGTCTCCTTACCTAAGGAAAGACATACTTTGGAGGGCGTGCAGCAAAGGTTCACTGGACTGGTTCCTGGGAATGAGGGGATTGCTCTATGAGGAGAGCTTGAGTAGACTAGGCCTATATTCCTTAGAGTTTAGAAGAATGAGAGGTGATCTACTTGAAACATGTAAAATTCTTACGGGGCTTGACAGGGTTAATGCTGAGAAAATGTTTCCCCTGGCTGGGGAGTCTAGAACCAGGGGTCACAGTCACAGAATAAGGGGTCGGTAATTTAGGACTGAGACGAGGAGAAATTTCTTCACTCAGAGGGTTGTGAATCTTTGGAATTCTCTACCCCAGAGGGCTGTGGAGGCTCAGTCGTTGAGTATATTCAAGAGAGAGGTCGATACATTTTTGGGAACAAAGGGAATTAAACGATATGGGGATAGTGCAGGAAGGTGGAGTTGAGGTAAAAGATCAGCCATGATCTTATTGAATGGCGGAGCAGGCGCGAAGGGCCAAATGGCCGACTCCTGCTCCTATTTATTATGTCCTTACTTGATTGTGTAATCTCGGTTGCCACTTCAATGCAGTAATGAGAAAGCACGACATTTTCACAAGTACCATCTTTTGAGTAAAACGTTAAACCGAGGTCCCATCTGCTTGTTTAAGTGGATACAAGAGCTCCCACGACACTATACAAAGAAGGGCAGGGCAAGGTACCTGGTGACCTGGTGACCCGGCCAACATTCATCCCTCGTCTTCGGTCATTTAATCACATTGCTGCCTTTAGGATCTTGCTGTGCGCAAATTGGCTGCCCCATTTCTTACATTACCACAGTGACTACACTTCAAAAAGAGTGCTTCATTGGGCTGTAAAGCACTTTGGGACGTCCTGAGGTTGTGAAAGGTGCCGTAGAAATGCAAGTCTTTTCTTTCGTACTACATGGGACCCTGAAGGCGCAGACCCATAGCCCATGTTGCAGCACGTTAGAGGAAATCTCCTCATTTGTTGGTTCATTCATAACATTCATTCAGGTTAAAACACAGCCCTGGGGAAAGGAGCTGGAGCAGAGGGTCTCAGTGCTTACATCACTGGCGTACTCAGATGCTTGTCACAGTGCCTGGCATGTTCAATCCCTTTGACATTACCTGATGTAGCTGTTAGAACCCCTTAAGGCGATGGTCATTATAAACATCCCTCAGTTTCCTCGTAGGTAACAACGAAGTAACTAGATAAGGTTTAGTAGCCCAGGCCCCCATGAACCACATAATCTAATCTCCCCTCCTGACCTCAAGAGCTATATGTCAAGGGGCCTAACATTAGCCTGCGGCCTTTACCACCAACTCCCCCTCTCTCTAAAGCTGCTGATTACAGCTCGCCTGTCTGTCCATTATCTGATCAGTTCTAAAGACCCCTCAAAATCCTTATGAAGCTCCGAGCTTTTCCAAAAGATAATCCAGACTTCCTACAACCGGCAATCCAGGTTCCTCTTGATCGATGCCCCGAAACCATCCCTGACAGATGTTCCAGGATCTGTTGGATAGTAACTCGAGGCCTCCCAGTTTGACGCTCCATACCTCCCTTTCGGATCTTTCAAACTTCACTGTCGAGCATCAAACAGGCTGTTGCCACCTCATCAGTATCTCTGTCAATGAGCCAACCACGGGTCTGTCAGTGCAGAACATACACTCTGATCAGGCACTGAAGGACCTTTCACATTTTAGGCTACCGCAGTCCCCAGTGTTTGGGGAAGGCTATCAAGGAATCTAGAACTCTCTCCCCCAAAAGGCTGTGGATGCTGGGGGCCAATTGAAATTTACAAGACTGAGATCGCTGGATTTTTGTTGGGTAAGGTTATCAAGGGATATGGAGCAAAAGCGGATAAACATAGAAACATAGAAACATAGAAGATAGGAGCAGGAGTAGGCCATTCGGCCCCTCGAGCCTGTTCCACCATTCAATGAGATCATGGCTGATCATCCAGACTCAGTACCCTGTCCCTGCTTTCTCCCCATACCCCTTGATCCCTTTAGCCTTAAGAAATATATCCAACTCCTTCTTGAATATATTTAATGAATTGGCCTCAACTGCCCTGTGTGGCAGAGAATTCCACAGGTTCACCACTCTCTGGGTGAAGAAATTCCTCCTCATCTCAGTCCTAAATGGCTTACCCCTTATCCTTAGACTGAATGGAGTTGAGGTACAGATCAGCCAAGATCGCATTGAATGGCGGAGCAGGCTCAAGGGGCCGAATGGCCTACTCCTGCTCCTATCTTCTGTGTTTCTAACTAATAGAATGGAGGAACAGGCTCGAGGGGCTGAATAGCCTCCTCCTGTTCCTATATTCTTCTATCTACCCCATCACTCTATTTCACTGCCTCTTGAATGATTCTGGAGTTTTTGCCTCCACTCCCCTACCCAGGAACCTGAACTTGCCTTTTACCAGGTCGTATCTATGCCCCTTTGTGCTACAATTGGCGGCTTAAGAAATATTACTCAGGATTAACCTTTTTCTTTACTCCACCTAGTATCTTAAACAAGTCTACAAGATCTCCTCTCACTCATCTCCATTCAAAGAAAGAAAGACTTGCCTTTATATAGCGCCTTTCACGACCACCAGATGTCCCAAAGTGCTTCGCAGCCAATGAAGTACTTTTTGAAGTGTAGTCACTGTTGTAATGTAGGAAACGCGCCAGCCATTTTGCGCACAGCAAGCTCCCACAAACAGCAATGCGATAATGACCAGATATCCTGTTTTTGCTATGTTGATTGAGGGATAAATATTGACCACAGGACACCGGGGATAACTCCCCCTGCTCTTCTTCGAAATAGAGCCGTGGGATCTTCTACATTCACCTGAGAGGAGCAGACGGGGCCTCGGTTTAACGTCTCATCCGAAAGACGGCACCTCCGACAGTGCGGCACCCCCTCAGCACTGCCACTGGGAGCGCCAGCCTTAGATTTTTGTGCTTGAGTCTGTGGAGTGGGGCTTTGAACCCACGACCTTCTGACGTCAGAGGCGAGAGTGCCGCCCACTGAGCCGACAAGGCCGACAAGGCCGAGTTTTCCTAACCAGTGTTTCGCCAATAATTTCGTCAGTGTTTCTGGCCCTTGACAAGAGTCGTTGGCAATGTTGGGCATAAGTGCGAACCTTGCCTCGGGGAACATGAGATTAATGGTTGGTAATGACCTGAAAATGGGCTCGACATAGAAATATAGAAACATAGAAGCTAGGAGCAGGAGTAGGCCATTCGGCCCCTCGAGCCTGCTCCGCCATTCGATGAGATCATGGCTGATCATCCAAATTCAGTACCCTGTCCCTGCCTTCTCCCCATATCCCTTGATCCCTTTAGCTTTAAGAAATATATCTAACTCCTTCTTGAATATATTTAAAGACTTGGCCTCAACTGCCTTCTGTGGTAGAGAATTCCACAGGTTCACCACTCTCTGGGTGAAGAAATTCTTCCTCATCTCTGTCCTAAATGGCTTACCCCTTATCCTTAGGCTGTGACCCCTGGTTCTGGACTCCCCGGCCATCGGGAACATTCTACCTGCATCTAGTTTGTCCAGACCTGTCAGAATTTTATAAGTTTCGATGAGATCCCCTCTCATTCTTCTAAACTCCAGCGAGTATAAGCCCAATCGACCCAATCTCTCCTCATACGTCATTCCTGCCATCCCAGGGATCAGCCTTGTGAATCTTCGCTGAACTCCTTCCATTGCAAGAACATCCTTCCTCAGATAAGGCGACCAAAACTGCACACAGTACTCAAGGTGTGGTCTCACCAAGGCCCTGTACAACTGCAGCAGGGCATCCTTGTTCCTGTACTCAAACCCTTTCGCTATGAAGGCCAACATACCATTTGCCTTCTTCACCACCTGCTGCACCTGCATGCTTACCTTCAGCGACTGGTGCACAAGGACACCCAGGTCTCGTTGCACTTCCCCTTCTCCCAATCTATTGCCATTCAGATAATAGTCTGCCTTTCTGTTTTTGACACCAAAGTGGATAACCTCGTATTTATCCACGTTATATTGCATCTGCCACGCTTCTGCCCAATCACCCAACCTGTCCAAATCATCCTGGAGTTTCTCGGTATCCTCCTCGCAGCACACACGCCCACCCAGCTTTGTGTCGTCTGCAAACTTGGAGATATTACATCTAGTTCCCTTATCTAGATCATTAATGTATATTGTGAATAGCTGAGGTCCAAGGACCAATCCCTGCGGTACCCCACTACTCACTGCCTGCCACTCGGAATAAGACCCGTTTATTCCAACGCTTTGCTTTCTGTCCGCCAACCAGTTCTCTATCCAAGTCAATACCTTGCCCCCAATCCCATGTGCCTTAACTTTACACGCTAATCTCTTATGCGGGACCTTATCGAAAGCCTTCTGAAAGTCCAAATACACCACATCTACTGTTTCTCCCTTATTTATTTTCTCAGTTACATCCTCAAAAAATTCCAGTAGATTAGTCAAGCACGATTTACCTTTTGTAAATCCATGTTGACTTTGTCCGATCCTGTCACTGTTTTCCAAGTGCTCAGCTATTACATCCTTTATAATGGACTCTAGCATCTTCCCCACTGCCGATGTCAGGCTTACCGGTCTGTAATTCCCCGTTTTCTCTCTACCACCCTTTTTGAATAGTGGGGTAACATTAGCTACCCTCCAATCCATGGGTACAGTTCCAGATTCCAGCGAATTTTGGAAGATGATCAGCAATGCATCTACTATTTCTAGGGCCACCTCCTTAAGTACCCTAGGATGTAGATTATCAGGCCCTGGGGACTTATCGGCCTTCAATCCCGTCAATTTCCCGAACACCATTTCCCTACAAATACTGATTTCTTTCAGTTCCTCCCTCTCATCAGACCCTATGTTCTCCAACATCTCTGGGAGGTTATTTGTGTCCTCCTTTGTGAAGACAGAACCAAAATATGCATTTAATTGGTCTGCCATTTCTTTGTTCCCCATTATAACTTCCCCTGCTAACAATGGGATCATTTTTATGAATTATTTCTGAGCTCAGAAGGTTCTTTCTAGTTTGACTTATGCTTCGCATGAGTTGCAAATCAAACACATGTAAGCAGTTCAAAGCATTCGCACGTACACACAGTACTTTTATTTGTGCATCAGTAGATATTGGCCCAGAACTTCGGGTCGGGGGCTTCCCGCGGGTGCAAGCCTCCGACCTGTACTTACCTAGCGTGCCGGCCGTTGAGCTGTGGGCCTGCATGGGATTCCGATCCTGGGCCTCCTCCAACTGCTGGCGTGCAGTGCTTGTGTATCCCAGGGGCGCAGTTAGTTCGATGCGTCCCCTGGGATCACGTGGGCCATGGAGAGCCAATGGTAGCAGGGAATGCTTCATTCATAAGTTTGACAGGAAGGGCTGTCAAACCTATAAATACTATAAGCCCCAAAACATCACTAAAACTTCAAATAATTTTTTTTTTTAAATCACATTTTTAAAATAAACTATAAATTACATGAAATAACTATTTTAAACAATAATTTAAATTTTGGAAAAAATTAATTACATTTTCTAACAAGGCTAAAAATAAACTTACCTTTCTTTAAAGTATTTAAAAATAATAAACCTGTGGAAAAAATGTTTTTATTTTACTTAATTCACTACTTACAGGAAACTTTGTGATATCCGGCACCGACGGGACCGAGCTGCTGCCATACCATCAAAACTGCTGGACAAACCAGCGTTAATGTTGAAACATACAGAACTGAAAGCTCCGTGTGAATCAACAAAAGCTGTTGCTTAGCTACAGACCTTGCAGAGCCTGACTGGGAAAAAAAAAGCAACGAGAAGTAAAAAAACTTATAGGAAACGGCTCCTGAATTTTGCTGGTAGATAGAGCTTTCCGGACTTTTAACCTCCGGATAAACCAAAGTTTCCTGTAGCTTGTTAAAAGCAGGCCTTGCGCCTGCTTTTTAAAAGTGTTGCTGGAGACTTACCCTCCCGGAGAAACCTGGAAAAGAAACATAAGTTCGATGCGCACGCGCTGCCTCTCCGGCGCACGCGTTCCACCTCTCAACCCCTTCTTTCAGGGGAACGGAAGTGTCGGTTTCCCGCGCATGCGCAGTGCATGCAGGAAACCGGCACTTTTGTTGGGCCTACGCATGAGTACCCAGTGCGTACTCACGTGTGGGAACCCGAATTTCTGGGCCAATGTTTCCAGTGTCTAGGCCAGCGAAACATGTTGTGCTACCAACTGAATGAATTACAACGCCCATAAGCTTGAACTTTGGTAAGATGGATTCTGCAAGTTTTGCCTTTGCCCAAGAAAAGTGGAGATAAAGTTTAAGGCCATTCGCTTCATTGTTTTTCTCTCCTTGTTAAAGGGTGCATAGTGAGGGAAGATTTCCTCATAGAATCGTACCGCACAGAAGGAGGCCGTTCGGCCCCATCGTGCCTGTTGCCCAGCTCATTGAAAGAGCTGTCCAATTAATCCCACCCCCCCCCACTGCTCTTTCCCCGTAGCCCTGCAAATTTCTCCTTTTCGAATATTTATCCAATTCCCTTTTAAAAGTTGCTATTGAATCTGCTTCCACGCAGCGCATTCCCGATCAGAACAACTCGCTGCGTAAAATAAATTCTCATCTCCCCGCCTGGTTCTTTTGCCAATCACCTTAAATCTGTGTCCTCTGGTTACCGACCCTCCTGCCACTGGAAACAGTTTCTCCCTCTCTACTCTATCAAAGCCCCGCATAATTTTGAAAACCCCCACTAAATTTCCCCTTAACCTTCTCTGCTCTAAGGAGAAAAATCCCAGCTTCTCCAATCTCTCCACATCTCTGAAGTCCCACATCGCCCGTACCATTCCAGTAAATCTCCTCTGCACCCTCTCCAAGGCCTGGACAGAATCCTATACATTATTGGCATCACGGAATAAGTTCTTTAGTTGTATTCTTAGTGGAATCGTAAATTTATTCTATTAGATTTCAGAGATCTTGCTGTTGTATTTACTAATTCACGAGCCCAAAGAGGCCAGTTGAAAATGTCCTGCTATGTTTACCAAGGCGTTATATAAATGCAAGTCTTTATAGGCAAATTTGATAATATTACAAGCACTAGAGTTACGAACAACTTGGGAATAATATCAATATTCTCTCAGATACTCTCCCAGCAGGGAATTCACAACAGAACCGTGACACACTCCCAGCAGGGGATTCACAACAGAACCGTGACACACTCCCAGCAGGGGATTCACAACAGAATCATTACACTCTCCCAGCAGGGAATTCACAACAGAACCATGACACACTCCCAGCAGGGGATTCACAACAGAACCGTGACACTCTCCCAGCAGGGGATTCACAACAGAACCGTGACACTCTCCCAGCAGGGAATTCACAACAGAACCGTGACACACTCCCAGCAGGGGATTCACAACAGAACCATGACACACTCCCAGCAGGGAATTCACAACAGAACCGTGACACACTCCCAGCAGGGAATTCACAACAGAACCGTGACACACTCCCAGCAGGGAATTCACAACAGAACCGTGACACACTCCCAGCAGGGGATTCACAACAGAGCTGTGACACACTCCCAGCAGGGGATTCACAACAGAACTGTGACACTCTCCCAGCAGGGGATTCACAACAGAACCGTGACACACTCCCAGCAGGGGATTCACAACAGAACTGTGACACACTCCCAGCAGGGGATTCACAACAGAACTGTGACACTCTCCCAGCAGGGGATTCACAACAGAACCGTGACACACTCCCAGCAGGGAATTCACAACAGAATCATTACTAGTCCACTAGTCCACAGAGTTTGTCCATTTATGATCACCTTCTGAGTTCTGTTGCAAGCCAGTGTGCAATCATCAATACCATTAAATCCATGAGCCGTAATCTTCTTTTAAATCCTCACATGCCAAACTTTATGAAATGCCTTTTGAAAATCCAAGTAAACTCTATCCGTTGGATCGCCCTTGACTACTCGCCTAGCTACCTCCTGAAATAAATTACTGCAGATTAGTGAGTCATGACCTATTGCTCCTAAAACCATGGTGACTCCCTCTCGTGGTATCTGTGCTCTTTAGATGAACTCTTGGCATTCCGTTAAGCACTCTTGAGTATTTTCACAGTTGTTAACTAACTGGTCTACAAGTCTCTGATCCGTACCTCACTCCTTTTTTTTCAAACATATGAGAAGTATTTGATCTCCTCCAGCCCTTGCCTACAGCCTGTTTACCAATGAAAGGCTCAATTATTTCTTCTCCCATTTACACCATAAGAGAGAGAGAGATGGACAATTGAATGCTCAATTTGTGTCCCCTTATTGACATTCTTGTTGCTGTGGGACATTAGGATCATTGGGAACTGGAGGAGGCCATTCAGCCCCTCGGGCCTGTTCCGCCATCCCATTAGATTGTGGCTGATCTGTACCTAAACTCCATTTACCCGCCTTTGGTCCATATCCCTTGTTACCCGTATCTAACAAAAATCGACTTATCTCAGTCTTGCAAAGCTCCAATTGCTTTCTTCCGCCTGTTCTTCCTCAGGAGACTGAAGAAATTTGGAATGGCCCCCCAGATTCTCACCAACTTCTACCGGTGCACCATCGAGAGTATCCTGTCCGGCTGCATCACTACCTGGTACGGCAACTTTACCGCCACAGACCGCAAGGCTCTACAGATGGTGGTGAAAGCTTCACAACATACTATAGGAATTAAACTACCTGCTGTGCAGGATATCTACCCCGAGAGGTGCCGGGGGAAGGCCCTGAGAATCATTAAAGATGCGAGCCACCCCAGCCACAACCTCTTCACCCTGCTCCCGTCCGGTAAGAGATACCGAAGCATACGGTCTCGTACCAGCAAGTTTCGAAACAGCTTCTACCCCCAGGCCATAAGACTCATGAACGAATAATTTATTATTATTTATTACTGTTGTTTTATTTATTATTACTGTATTTCTATTAGTATTTTATCATTGCTATGCCATATTTATTCCAATGTTGGGAGGACTCGTAAAAATCAACATTTCATTGTGCAGTACACACGTCTGCTGCATATATGACAAATAAAATTGAATTGAATTGAATTGAATTGAATTGAATTGAATTGAATTAAATTGAATTGTCCCCCCAGCATCCACAGCCTTTTGGGGGAGAGAGTTCCAAATTTCTACTACCCTTTGTGTGGAAAAAGTGCTTCCTGACATCACTCCTGAATGACCAGGGAAATTATTTCCTCTGGTGGGGGAGATCCAGAACAAGGGGACACAATCTTAAAATTAGAGCTAGGCGATTTAGGAGTGAAATAAGAAAGCACTTTTTCACACAGAGGGTAGTGGAAATCTGGAACTCTCTGTGATTAAAGGCTGTGGAGGCTGCGGGCCAATTGGAGCTTTCAAGACTGACATCGATAGATTTTTGTAGCGTATCAAAAGGGAATTGGAGTGAAGGCGGTCAAACGGGGTTGAGGTGCTGATCCTCCATGATCTAATTGAATGGTGGAACAGGCTCGATGGGCTGAATGGCCTCCTCCTGTTCCTGATGTCGTCAATGGGCTGAATGGCCTCCTCCTGTTCCCGATGTTGTCGATGGGCTGAATGGCCTCCTCCTGTTCCCGATGTTGTCGATGGGCTGAATGGCCTCCTCCTGTTCCTGATGTTGTCGATGGGCTGAATGGCCTCCTCCTGTTCCCGATGTTGTCGATGGGCTGAATGGCCTCCTCCTGTTCCTGATGTTGTCGATGGGCTGAATGGCCTCCTCCTGTTCCCGATGTTGTCGATGGGCTGAATGGCCTCCTCCTGTTCCTGATGTTGTCGATGGCCTGAATGGCCTCCTCCTGTTCCCGATGTTGTCGATGGGCTGAATGGCCTCCTCCTGTTCCTGATGTTGTCGATGGGCTGAATGGCCTCCTCCCGTTCCTGATGTTGTCGCTGGGCTGAATGGCCTCCTCCTGTTCCCGATGTTGTCGATGGGCTGAATGGCCTCCTCCCATTCCTGATGTTCCTAACTGCTTCTTAACAACAACAACAACTTGTATTTATACGCCGCCTTTAATGTAGTAAAACGTCCCAAGGCGCTTCACAGGAGTATTATAAGACAAAAATTTGACACCGAGCCACATAAGAAATTATGGCAGGTGACCAAAAGCTTGGTCAAAGAGGAAGGTTTTAAGGAGAGTCTTAAAGGAGGAGAGAGAGTTGGAGAGGCGGAGAGGTTTAAGGAGGGAATTCCAGAGCTTAGGGCCTTGGCAGCTGAAGGCACGGCCTCCAAAGGTTGAGCGATTATAATCAGGGATGCTCAAGAGGGCAGAATTTGAGGAGCACAGTCATATTAAATGACTCCAAGGTTTTTTGACTCCACTCTCCAACCCAGGTGGCTAGTCCAAGCGTCGAAGTCCACTCCATAGACGATTGCTCCCTTGTAAAGAAATTGGTCTTATATTGTGCTTGGGGTTATCGCATTTCAATTTTGCTGCAAATAGCAGGCAAAGGAAGTCTGTGCCTATGATTGTGCTGGAGTGTGATGTTTGTGGTTACAGAGGAAGGATGTTCCCGATGGCGGGGGAGTCCAGAACCAGGGGTCACAGTCTAAGGATAAGGGGTAAGCCATTTAGGACAGAGATGAGGAGGAATTTCTTCACCCAGAGAGTGGTGAGCCTGTGGAATTCTCTACCACAGAAGGCAGTGGAGGCCAATTCATTAAATATATTCAAGAAGGAGTTAGATATATTTCTTAAGGCTAAAGGGATCAAGGGATATGGGGAGAAAGCAGGGACAGGGTACTGAGTTTGGATGATCAGCCACGATCTCATTAAATGGCGGAGCAGGCTCGAGGGGCCGAATGGCCTACTCCTGCTCCTATCTTCTATGTTTCTATGATTGATGGACCAAGCACTACAGGGCGGCTGTTGTTCTCAGGTGAATCCTTAGCACAGGTTTACCAAATTCTTCTCTGTGTTATTTTAATCCAAGCACTAACCCATTGGAGCTCGGGCCGTTCAGGGCTGACGTCAGCAGACACTTCTACACAGTTCTTAACCTGAAAACCACAGTCAATGACAACCGCAGGCCAGCTCGCAACCTGCTTGTATCAGATAGGAATCTCTCTCTCTCTCGCCTCTGAGTCAGAAGGTTGTGGGTTCAAGTCCCACTCCAAGGATTTGAGCACATAACCGAGGCTGACACTCCCAGTGCAGTGCTGAGGGAATGCTGCACTGCCGGAGGTGCCGTCTTTCAGGTGAGACATTAAACTGAGGCCTCGTCTGCCCTCTCGGGTGAATGTAAAAGATCCCATGCTACTATTTCGAAGAGGAGCAGGAGAGTTCTCCCTAGATATATTGTCCTGGCTAATATTTATCCTTCAACAAACATCACTACAACAGATTATCTGGTTATTCTCATTACTAGCTGTGGGATCTTGCTGTGTGCAAAATTGGCCACCGCGTTTCCTACATTACAACAGCGAAGGCACTTCAAAAAAGTACTTCATTGGCTGTAAAGCGCTTTGGGACGTCCTGAGATGGTGAAAGGCGCTATAGAAATGCAAGTCTTTCTTACTTTTATTTCTCTGCCTGTCTTATTTTCAGCGGCATTAATGGCAGATACAGCTAATGGGTTAATGCCACCGAAAAAAGAGGCCGAGGAGACAGAGTGAACAACCCAGACTGTCTCTAACAGGGATCGTGCTAACTGAGGATCACACTGGGTTCTGACACCGTGCCCCCGGCCTGTGCCTCTTGCTCTCAGTAAAGAGGCTCACCCATCGACTTTCGGACATGGGGCTTTAATTCTCTTTCTGCCATCATAGAAACATAGAAACATAGAAGATAGGAGCAGGAGGTGGCCATTCGGCCCCTCGAGCCTGCTCCGCCATTCAATGCGATCATGGCTGATCATCCAAATTCAGTACCCTGTTCCTGCCTTCTCCCCATATCCCTTGATCCCTTTAGCCTTAAGAAATATATCCAACTCCTTCTTGAATATATTTAATGAATTGGCCTCAACTGCCTTGTGTGGTAGAGAATTCCACAGGTTCACCACTCTCTGGGTGAAGAAATTCCTCCTCATCTCAGTCCTAAATGGTTTACCCCTTATCCTTAGACTGTGACCCCTGGTTCTGGACTCCCCGACCATCGGGAACATCCTTCCTGCATCTAGTCTGTCTAGTCCTGTTAGAATTTTATAAGTTTCAATGAGAACCCCTCTCATTCTTCTAAACTCCTGCAAATATAAGCCCAATCGACCCAATCTCTCCTCATACGTCATTCCTGCCATCCCAGGTATCAGTCTGGTGAATCTTCGCTGCACTCCCTCCATGGCAAGAACATCCTTCCTCAGATAAGGCGACCAAAACGGCACACCATCGTGATGCAGGTGGAATGGAAGATGAAAAACAACTCCTTCCCCCTCCTGCCCCCCAGTGAAGAATGGTATAAGCACTCCCACTCTCCCCGAGCGCTAAAGCAATTCAGGCTCGGGGATGAACAAGTTTGATTCCAGCTCTGTGGTGAGTTTGCTGATCTCAGCGGGTGCTACAATTGGCCTCAGTGCCCCTGGTTTAGCGAGGGAAAAATTAGCCAGAACAGTGGGCAGCGTGTGTGTGTGTGTGTGCATGTGTGTGCATGTACGTATGTGTGTGTGCATGTGTGTGCATGTGCCTGTGAATGTGTGCACGTATGTGCGTGTGCACATGTGTGTGCATGTGTGTGTAAGCATATCAGGCGAGAATGGGATTGTGCTCCACTGTGATGAACTCCATAGCCGATCAACTTGGTGGCAGTCGCTGTCTCGGCTCAGCCACAAAGCATGGCCACTCGTGGGGAGGTTGGAGGGTTCCTGAAGTCAGTGCGATCACACCCCAGAGCCTTCAGATGAGGAGGGAAGTAAAATTGGGGAAATCAACGTACCTCTGAAATCAGCGAGTCCAAACATTTTTATAATTTTACAACACAAGATGTCAGGTCCTTGCCTGGTGAATGTGATGAAAACAGTCGAAAGTCCAGTGTCACTAACAATTTTGGACAAATATTTGCCTCGTCAAAAGGTGTTGACAAGAGGGCTTAAAGGCTTAGACCGAAATTACTTCTATCACACCACCCAGGGCATGTTACAAGCGAGCATTCATTCAGCGACTATTTGCCGTGTAGAACGGTGTGCTTTGAACAGCCCCCTCTATCTTGCGGCGCTGACTTCAAATCTTTCACCAAGGTTCCATTGGACCAACATTGAAAGCAGTCCACAGGCCCGTGACGCGAGCGTGCCTTGCTGCCTCAGTGTCTGCGAACAGAACCATTGCAGCCTTGTCATGGCAACGTTGGCACCCTCTCAGATACCACCAACACCAACCAACTCAACCAACAACAGCTACGTGCATTTATACAGCGCCTCTAATGTAGTGAATCGCTTCACAGGAGCGATTATCAATCAAAATTTGACAGCGAGCCACATAAAGAGACATCAGGGACAGGTGACCAAAAGCTTGGTCACAGAGGTAGGTTTTAAGGAGCGTCTTAAAGGAGGAGAGAGAGAGGCGGAGAGGTTTAGGGAGGGAATTCCAGAGCTCAGGCCCCAGGCAGCTGAAGGCACGGCCACCAATGGTGAAGCAATTAAAATCAGGGATGCGCAAGAGGCTCAGAACTGGAGGAGAGCAGATATCTCGGGCGGGGTGCGGGGGTTGTGGGACTGGAGGAGGTTACAGAGATAGAGAGGGGCGAGGCCATGGAAGGATTTGAAAACAAGGTTAAGAATTTTAAAATCCAGGTGTTGCCAGACCCGGAGCCAATGTAGGTCAGCGAGCACAGGGGGTGATGAGTGAACGGGACTGGGTGTGAGTTAGGACACGGGGCAGTGAGCACAGGGGGTGATGGGTGAACGGGACTGGGTGTGAGTTAGGACACGGGGCAGTGAGCACAGGGGGTGATGGGTGAACGGGACTGGGTGTGAGTTAGGACACGGGGCAGTGAGCACAGGGGGTGATGGGTGAACGGGACTTGGTGCGAGTTAGGACACGGGGCAGTGAGCACAGGGGGTGATGTGTGAACGGGACTCGGTGTGAGTTAGGACACGGGGCAGTGAGCACAGGGGGTGATGGGTGAACGGGACTGGGTGTGAGTTAGGACACGGGGGCAGTGAGTACAGGGGGTGATGGGTGAACGGGACTGGGTGTGAGTTAGGACACGGGGCAGTGAGCACAGGGGGTGATGGGTGAACGGGACTGGGTGTGAGTTAGGACACGGGGCAGTGAGCACAGGGGGTGATGGGTGAACGGGACTGGGTGTGAGTTAGGACACGGGGCAGTGAGCACAGGGGGTGATGTGTGAACGGGACTCGGTGTGAGTTAGGACACGGGGCAGTGAGCACAGGGGGTGATAGGTGAACGGGACTGGGTGTGAGTTAGGACACGGGGGCAGTGAGTACAGGGGGTGATGGGTGAACGGGACTGGGTGTGAGTTAGGACACGGGGCAGTGAGCACAGGGGGTGATGGGTGAACGGGACTGGGTGTGAGTTAGGACATGGGGCAGTGAGCACAGGGGTGATGGGTGAACGGGACTGGGTGTGAGTTAGGACACGGGGCAGTGAGCACAGGGGGTGATGGGTGAACGGGACTGGGTGTGAGTTAGGACACGGGGCAGTGAGCACAGGGGGTGATGGGTGAACGGGACTGGGTGTGAGTTAGGACACGGGGCAGTGAGCACAGGGGGTGATGGGTGAACGGGACTGGGTGTGAGTTAGGACACGTGGCAGTGAGCACAGGGGGTGCTGGGTGAACGGGACTGGGTGTGAGTTAGGACACGGGGCAGTGAACACAGTGGGTGATGGGTGAACGGGACTGGGTGTGAGTTAGGACACGGGGCAGTGAGCACAGCGGGTGATGGGTGAACGGGACTTGGTGCGAGTTAGGACACGGGGCAGTGAGCACAGGGGGTGATGGGTGAACGGGACTTGGTGCGAGTTAGGACACGGGGCAGTGAGCACAGGGGGTGATGGGTGAACGGGACTTGGTTTGAGTTAGGACACGGGGCAGTGAGCACAGGGGGTGATGGGTGAACGGGACTGGGTGTGAGTTAGGACACGGGGCAGTGAGCACAGCGGGTGATGGGTGAACGGGACTTGGTGTGAGTTAGGACACGGGGCAGTGAGCACAGTGGGTGATGGGTGAACGGGACTGGGTGTGAGTTAGGACACGGGGCAGTGAGCACAGGGGGTGATGGGTGAACGGGACTGGGTGTGAGTTAGGACACGGGCCAGTGAGCACAGGGGGTGATGGGTGAACGGGACTTGGTGTGAGTTAGGACACGGGGCAGTGAGCACAGGGGGTGATGGGTGAATGGGACTGGGTGTGAGTTAGGACACAGGGCAGCGAGCACAGGGGGTGATGAGTGAACGGGACTTGGTGCGAGTTAGGACACGGGGCAGTGAGCACAGGGGGTGATGGGTGAACGGGACTTGGTGCGAGTTAGGACATGGGGCAGAGAGCACAGAGGGTGATGAGTGAACGGGACTTGGTGCGAGTTAGGACATGGGGCAGCGAGCACGGGGGCGATGGGTGAACGGGACTGGGTGCGAGTTAGGACACGGGGCAGTGAGCACAGGGGGCGATGGGTGAACGGGACTTGGTGCGAGTTAGGACATGGGGCAGTGAGCACAGGGGGTGATGGGTGAACGGGACTTGGTGCGAGTTAGGACACGGGGCAGTGAGCACAGGGGGTGATGGGTGAACGGGACTTGGTGCGAGTTAGGACACGGAGCAGTGAGCACAGGGGGTGATGGGTGAACGGGACTGGGTGTGAGTTAGGACACGGGGCAGTGAGCACAGGGGGTGATGGGTGAACGGGACTGGGTGCGAGTTAGGACACGGGGCAGTGAGCACAGGGGGTGATGGGTGAACGGGACTGGGTGTGAGTTAGGACACGGGGCAGTGAGCACAGGGGGTGATGGGTGAACGGGACTTGGTGCGAGTTAGGACATGGGCCAGCGAGCACAGGGGGTGATGGGTGAACGGGACTGGGTGCGAGTTAGGACACGGGGCAGTGAGCACAGGGGGTGATGGGTGAACGGGACTTGGTGCGAGTTAGGACACAGGGCAGTGAGCACAGGGGGTGATGGGTGAACGGGACTTGGTGCGAGTTAGGACATGGGGCAGCGAGCACAGGGGGTGATGGGTGAACGGGACTGGGTGTGAGTTAGGACACGGGGCAGTGAGCACAGGGGGTGATGGGTGAACGGGACTTGGTGCGAGTTAGGACATGGGGCAGCGAGCACAGGGGGTGATGGGTGAACCGGACTGGGTGCGAGTTCGAATACAGGCAGCAGAGTGTTGGATGAGCTCAAGTTTATGTAGGGTGGAATGTGGGAGATCAGCCAAGAGAGCGTTCAACCGACGGGGGGATTTCGCAGAGTACAGGTCAGAGCACTCTCTCAGCACTGCGCTGGGAGTGTCAGCCTAGAGTTTGTGCTCAAGTTTCTGGAGTGGGACTTAAACCCACGACCTTCTGACTCAGAGGGGAGAGTGCTGCCCACTGAGCCACGGCTGAGATTTGGAAGATCCCAGGTCCGTGTGTGTTGATTCAGCCGATCTCTCCTATTCCCAGGCAGTCCCTCGGCCCCCTATTTTCAATCTTCCTCACACAGTGGAACCTAACGCGAGTGGCCCATCAATATGCCTAGGGTGGCAGATGTGTGATATGGGCAGAATGAATTCAGGGAGTGGCGCAGCCTGCCTGAATACTCTTTCTACCGGTCAATACCTGACGGCCAGGCAGACAGGATATTGATCCTGGGCTTTTATCCTGAATAAGAAAGCTGACGGTTAATTGAAGAAGTGAAGTTCTGATATGCTAAATGTTAACATTTGTATTGATTTAATATTAATTATTACACCTTGTGAGATGGATACCCAACGTTGGGATTAGGAGTGCAGCTCAGGGCCTTAGCAATGACGCAATTCGTTCGATACCTAGCGAGATATCATCTTCCCTTTGACTCCATTTTGGACAGGAGCAGAGACTCTGCATCCCGACCAACGAACTCCAAATCGAAGGGGGCAGAGCATTAGGGGTTGAAACTGAGACCCATTGGGAAGCACTTAGTTTCCTTCTCTTCAAATTACTTGACGCTACAGGAATGCCCTTGAATGCAGTGAAGAGGATGAGCTACTTAATGATTCTCATCCTTGTTTTCAAATCCCTCCGTGGCCTCGCCCCTCCCTATCTCCGTAATCTCCCCCAGCCTCACAACCCCCCGAGATATCTGCGCTCCTCTAATTCTGGCCTCTTGAGTATCCCTGATTTTAAGAAACATAAGAAATAGGAGCAGGAGTCGGCCATTCGGCCCCTCGAGCCTGCTCCGCCATTCAATAAGATCATGGCTGATCTTCTACCTCAACTCCACTTTCCTGCACTATCCCCATATCCCTTGATCCCCTTAATATTCAAAAATCTATCGATCTCTGTCTTGAATATACTCAACGACTGAGCCTCCACAGCCCTCTGGAGTAGAGAATTCCAAAGATTCACCACCCTCTGAGTGAAGAAATTTCTCCTCATCTCAGTCCTAAATGGCCGACCCTTTATTCTAAGACTGTGACCCTTAGTTCTAGACTCCCCAGCCAGGGGAAACATCCTCCCTGCATCTACCCTGTCAAGCCCTGTAAGAATTTTGTATGATTCAATGAGATCACCTCTCATTCTTCTAAACTCTAAAGAATATAGGACTAGCCCCTACACAATCTCTCCTCATACGACAATCCCCCATCCCAGGAATCAGTCTGGTGAACCTTCGTTGCACTCCCTCTATGGCAAGTATATCCTTCCTTAGGTAAGGAGAACAGAACTGTACACAATACTCCAGGTGTGGTCTCACCAGGGCCCTATATAATTGCAGTAAGATGTCTTTACTCTTATACTCAAATTCTCTTGTAATAAAGGCCAATTTTAATTGCTCCACCATTGGCGGCTGTGCCTTCAGCTGCCTGGGCCCTAAGCTCTGGAATTCCCTCCCTAAACCTCTCCACCTCTCTCTCCTCCTGGGATGGCAGGAATGACATATGAGGAGAGGTTGGGTCGATTAGGCTTATATTCGCTAGAGTTTAGAAGAATGAGAGGGGATCTCATTGAAACTTATAAAATTCTAACAGAACTAGACAGACTAGATGCAGGAAGGATGTTCCCGATGGCGGGGGAGTCCAGAACCAGGGGTCACAGTCTAAGGATAAGGGGTAAGCCATTTAGGACAGAGATGAGGAGGAATTTCTTCACCCAGAGAGTGGTGAACCTATGGCATTCTCTGCCACACAGGGCAGTTGAGGCCAATTCATTAAATATATTCACGAAGGAGTTGGATATATTTCTTGACGCTAAAGGGATCAAGGGATATGGGGGGAAAGCTGGGACAGGGTACTGAATTTGGATGATCAGCCATGATCTCATTAAATGGCGGAACGGGCTCGAGGGGCCGAATGGCCTACTCCTGTTCCTATCTTCTATGTTTCTATGTTTAAGACACTCCATGAAACCGACCTCTTTGACCAAGCTTTTGATCATCTGACCCTAATATCTCCTTATGTGGTTTGGTGTCAAATTTTGTTTTATTACGCTCCTGTGTAGCACCTTTTTACTACGTTGGAGGCGCTGTATAAATTCAAGTTGTTGTTGATTGCAACTCACATTTATCTAGCGCCCTCTAACCTAGTTAAAATCCCAAGCCACTTCTCAGACGACGAGTGACAGTAGAGGAACAAAAATTGGTGGAGGTGGCCAAAGGCAAGGCCAAAGAGGTAGGTGTTGAGGAGACCCTTGCAGGTTGAGGAGGAGGTGTAACAAGCCAGCGGTTTCAGGGAGACAATTCCAAAGTGTTGGGGGCTGAAGGCTCAAACATCAACGGTGTAGCAGTGGGAGAGGGTGCGCAGGAGGCCCGCCTCAGAAGGGTAAAACATGGTGACATGAATCAGTCATTCATGAAAGAAAGACTTATGAAATAATACTGAGCGGCCTGCGGGTGGCGCTGTCCAGGGAGAGTATAAATACTCGGGCATGGGCCCAGCTTGCGCAGGACATTCTTAACAGGAACTAGTGAAGGACACAACTAGACCTCCATGTTGTAAAACAGTTGATTAAAGCTTTGTTTAACACTTAAACCAAGTGCCTAGTAAATTTCTTATGTCACACGGTATGCGACGCATGGTTCTCTGAGATTGTTTCCCCGGTTGGGATAATCATGGTGGGAACTTTTGGAAGATTAAGAACGAGAAAAGGCCATTTAACCCATGGAGGTCATTTTCTCCACTCGCCGTGCCTGAATCATATTTTTGTTGGCTCTACTTAACATCAGCAAAACATGGAGCGAGGAGAGGTCAAGTGTGGTCCTTTCCACACGTCATGTACAATCCATTATATCGTGGACTCTAAGCCACCCAATCAGCGTTCTCAGTAAGGTTCTGCAACGTCTCTCTCTGTCCCACAGCCAGGATACATCAAACAGAACCCCAGAACACTGGCCTCACCATTCCATCCAAACTATCTAACCTTCTGAGGAAAGGTCCTCCAAAGTTTCTCCCAGCCTCGCTGCCAAAGCAATAAGTCAAAACAGCAGTGTATTAATCAAACCGCACGTCTAACAGCCTACAGCCCCAATCGGTTATATTCCATACATGATATATTCATGGTCCCAACAGTAAATGAAACATATCATTTCACAAAATCATCTTGGTCTTTGATTAACTTTATAACCTCTCAAGCTTTTTTCAATATTACAACATTATTTCACTGCATTACAATAGTGACTAACATAGAAACATAGAAGATAGGAGCAGGAGTAGACCATTCGGCCCCTCGAGCCTGCTCCGCCATTCAAAGAGATCATGGCTGATCATCCAAATTCAGTACCCTGTTCCTGCCTTATCCCCATATCCCTTGATCCCTTTAGCCTTAAGAAATATATCCAACTCCTTCTTGAATATATTTAATGAATTGGCCTCCACTGTCTTCTGTGGTAGAGAATTCCACAGGTTCACCACTCTCTGGGTGAAGAAATTCCTCCTCATCTCAGTCCTAAATGGCTTACCTCTTATCCTTAGACTGTGACCCCTGGTTCTGGACTCCCTGACCATCGGGAACATCCTTCCTGCATCTAATCTGTCTAGTCCTGTTAGAATTTTATAATTCTACGTGTCAAAAGTACTTCATTGGCTTTGGGATGTCCTGATGTCATGAAAGGCGCTATATGAATGAAAGTTCTTTCTAATCACGTGTTTATCAGATTCTTTATTAAAAATGTCATTGGCACAGCGTCAAGCAGTTTCGCTGTCAATCTATTTTACCGACTCATTGCTTTGTGAGGGGTAAATGCCTTCGAATCTCTAGTATTTCCTTGGGCTCGTTGTAGTGTATGTACCTTTAAGGGGAGAACTACTTTTTACAGCTCCTGTATACTGTAGTACCGGCAGTGACCACACCTGTATATAAACCTGAGTAGGGGTCTGTACAGTTAGTTTTAGAGTAACCCTCATCCAGTAAACACCTGTTGATTGTTCCCTGCAGTCTCTTGTCTAATTATTGAAGGACACACAACATCAAGATACACGGACCTAACATTGGCGATGAGAAGAGTCAAACCTACCTGCAACTCTGCATCAGCTCCCAGGGATTCGCTCCTGGAGAACAGTGAAAGAAGAAGGCCGAGTCCAGAAGCACGGACGTCGACCATCCAGGGAAGACTTGAGCATCGCAGGGGAGGCTGTTGAGAGCTGGGCTTGGTTCTCCAGTCATGGTGGTCCAGCGAAACAGGCTGGCAACAGGTACGGCGCAGACCCTTCCCGGACAGCGGTGGCTAGAGCCGACCGACGGCACAGAAAAAGGCCGAGCAGCGTCGACGGGAGAAGAGAGCGGGTAGAGCGCACAGGGCGCAGCCGGTGTTCAGGACCGAGCGGCATCAACGAGAGAGAGCAGAGTGCAGCCGGTGTTCAAGGGCCGAGTAGCGTCAAAGAGAGAGAGAGGCACGCAGGAAAATGCGCAGAGCGCAGCCGGTGTTCAAGGGCCGAGCAGCATCAGCGGGGAAGAAAGGAACGCATGGGAGACGCAATTTTGAGCCGCAGCGGAGAAGAAGGGAGAGCGCGGGAGATGCCATTTTGAGCCAGTCTAACCACACCCAGGGATGCCGAAGAGTGGCAGTGTCACAGCGTTTAGCAATAAAGTCGAAGATTGGACGACATATGTCGAATGCATAGAAGTGTACTGCAAGGCGAATGAAGTGCCAGATGACAGGAAAGCGCTGGTATTGTTGAATTCAATGGGTGCAAAAACGTATGGCTTACTGTGAAACCTAGTAACCCCAGAGAAGCCAGTGGAAAAGGATTTTGAAAATATAGTGTCAATCCTACAGGATCACTTAGACCCCACACCGCTGCTGATAGCGGAAAGATTTAAGTTTCACAAAAGGAACCAGCATAAAGATGAAAAAAATGCTGAGTTTTTAACGGAACTGCGCAAGCTATCGAAACACTGCCAGTTTGGAACGGGACTAGCAAATACTTTAAGGGACAAGTTTGTGTGTGGGCTTCAAAGTGAAGGAACCCAGAAATGGCTTCTATCAGAAAAGGATCTTACGCTGGGCAAGACTTTCAGCATGGCAGTATCACACGAAGCAGCAGCACGGGGTGCGGCAGAGATACAACGGAGACCGCAAGAATATGGCACAAATGAAATGTCATATGGAACAGTGAAGTGCTATCGCTGCGGCAGAACAACACACGACCATAAGGATTGCTGGTTCAAGGACCAAGTGTGCAGACATTGTGGAAAAGTAGAACACATAGCAAGAGTCTGCAGGTCGGAAAAGAAAACCAGCAGCAAGAAATCTCCACAGGAGAAGTACAAGGAGGTACATAAGGTGACGGAGAGTAGTTCAGACGAACAGAAAAGTGACACAGACTCCGGAAGTAAGGAGCTGGGTTGTCTGAAACTACATAATGTGATCAAAACGGAGGATCACCAAACTATCTGGGTCACACTCAAGATAGTCGGAGTCCAAGTGAAGATGGAATTGGACACAGGATCAGCCCTAACAGTCATAAGCCGAAGGGACTACAAGCGGCTATTCTCACATATACCCTTGAGAGATACAGAGATCGTCTTGAAGACGTACACGGGGCAAAAAGTCCACCCCAAAGGAAAAATAAGGGTGAACGTTATATATAGCGGCAAGGAAACACCAAAAATTGACCTATATGAATTGCCAGAGGGAGGACCACCACTACTAGGACGTGAATGGATCTGGAAGATACAGCTAGATTGGCATTCCATACAAGCACTGACTGTAGATGCCAAAAAGGATGACGACGTCACACCTGGACGACTGTCAAAAATGCTAACTGACGCACAAGAAGTGTTCCAGGAGGGACTCGGAACACTAAAAGGCATAACAGCGACAATCAAAATAGAGGAAAATGCAAGCCCAAAGTTTTTTAAGGCCAGACCGGTGCCTTATGCAGTCCACCCAGCCGTCGAAGCAGAGCTGGAAGGTTTGGAACGTTCAGGAGTACTGTCCAAAGTGGACTGGAGCGAGTGGGCTACACCCATCATTCCTGTAATGAAGAGGTCGTTGAGTAATACGCCTGGGGAACCAAAGAAGGTTCGCATCTGTGGGGGCTTTAAGGTGACAGTGAACCCATTCCTTCACACGGTACAATATCCGCTTCCGCGGATTGAAGATATTTTCGCCTCTCTATCTGGAGGGAAACGCTTCACTAAGATTGATCTGGCCCAGGTGTACCTGCAAATGGAGGTAGAAGAAACCTTGAAACGGTACCTCACGATCAACACTCATAAAGGTCTCTACCAATACAACCGGCTGGTGTTCGGGGTAGCATCAGCTCCGGCTATTTGGCAAAGGGCAATGGATGAAGTCCTGCAAGGGATTCCAGGGACCCAGTGTTATTTGGACAACATCCTGGTCACGGGCGAAAATGACAGTGATCACCTCGCCAACCTGGAGCAGGTGCTCACTAGATTGAAGGAATATGGGCTCCGAGCTAATCGCCACAAATGCGAGTTTTTCCAGAAGCAGATCTCGTATTGTGGCCACGTTATTGATAAAGAGGAGTTACATAAGTCCCCTGAAAAGATTGAGGCAGTAGTCAAGGCTCCAGCACCGGAAAATGTTTCACAACTGAGGTCGTTCCTCGGGCTGGTGAACTACTACCATAAGTTCTTGCCGAATTTGTCTACCGTACTACACCCACTGAACACCCTACTGCAAACGGGGGTACCATGGAAGTGGAATGATGAATGTAAACGAGCTTTCCAGAAGAGCAAAGAATTGATCACATCAAAAGAGGTGTTGGCTCATTTCAACCCAGCACTACCAATTCGGTTGGCGTGTGATGCATCACCCTATGGCATTGGAGCGGTGCTGTCGCACAAATTCTCAGACGGCTCAGAGAGGCCAATAGCCTTTGCGTCACGATCACTAGCCTCAGCCGAGCGTAACTACGCCCAGATTGACAGGGAGGCCCTCAGCCTAGTGTGGGGAGTGAAAAAGTTCAACCACTATCTGCACTGGCAGAAGTTCACCTTGCTGACGGACCACCAACCATTTGTCTCCATCTTTAATCCAAAGAAGGGCGTTCCGGTGATGACTGCGCAACGGCTACAAAGATGGTCCCTTTTTCTAGGGGCGAACCAATATGAAATCGAGTATAAGGGCACGAAACAGCATGGAAACGCTGATGGGCTATCACGCCTGCCACTGCCTACTGCGGAGGAAGCACCAGCAATGGACCCTGTCGAAATATTTCATTCGACTATAATTGAACGCTTGCCAGTAACTAACGCTGATATAGAGAAGGAGACCCGAAATGACCCGACACTGTCTCGGGTATATGACTTGACGGTGAAGGGATGGCCAACACATGGCGACTCACTGTTGCCAGCATTCTCATCCAGAAGAGAACAGCTGTCAGTATGCCAGGGGACCTTGATGTGTGGATCCCGAGTGGTAATTCCACCCAAGTTAAGGGAGAGAGTGCTCAATGAGCTTCACGAAGGCCATCTGGGAGGGGTGAAAATGAAAAGCCTTGCTAGGGCTTATGTGTGGTGGCCGGGGATCGATCAGCAAATCGAGGACCTGACAAAGAGCTGCTCAGGATGCCAGAAGGTCCAAAATGTACCACCACATTCCCCTCTACACCCATGGGAGTGGCCCTCATCTCCATGGCAACGGGTGCATATTGATTTTGCTGGTCCATTCATGGACTCAATGTTTTTAATAGCCGTGGATGCGCACTCGAAATGGCCTGAGGTGATCAAAATGTCCTCCACCACCACGGAGAAAACTATTGCAGTCCTACGGACCATATTTGCCAGGAACGGCTTGCCAGAGCAGATTTGCTCTGATAACGGACCACAGTTTGTGTCCGAAGAGTTTCGAAGAT
The DNA here is from genome assembly GCF_052327205.1 of Somniosus microcephalus. Classification (NCBI taxonomy): domain Eukaryota; kingdom Metazoa; phylum Chordata; class Chondrichthyes; order Squaliformes; family Somniosidae; genus Somniosus; species Somniosus microcephalus. The sequence continues at coordinate 12,502,628 of NC_140994.1, read as the reverse complement.
TTATGAAAAGGAATGGGGTAAGGCATTACACATCCGCCCCGTATCATCCAGCCACAAATGGATTGGCTGAGAGGTTCGTACAAACCTTTAAAAAAGCAGTAAGGGCCATGGGCGATGACGACATTCCACTGCAGCATAAGGTGGACAATTTCCTGTTAGCCTACAGAAATGCGACACATGCAGTCACCAACCAGACCTCGGCCATGATGTTCTTTAACCGAAGGTTGAGATCTCGTCTGGATTTGCTCAGACCAAATGTACGAAGGGATGTTGAGAATAAGCAATTCCAGCACATCAATGAGAAGCCGACAAGGAGCTTCAATGTAGGGCAACCAATCTTGGCCCGCGACTACCGAACAGAGAAATGGCAACCAGGAACGATATGCACACGGCAGGGGCCACTAATGTACACAGTGGATGTTGGGGAGAACATTGTGAGACGCCATGTTGACCAGATCCTAGAGTCACAGGAACGAGTCAACCCCATGTCTCGCGTACCTGGTGATGAACCCAACATACAGGTAGCATCTACCCCAGAAACAATAGCATCGGAAGCTGATGAACCAACCGACGACAGGGGGCCAGAATCGCCTCCGCACCAAGAGCAAGACACTCAGGAAAGGCGCTATCCAGAAAGGATCAGGAAGCCTCCCCAAAGACTGAATTTATAAATAGACTATTTTCAGTTAATGTTGCATGTTAAAAGTGTTAATTGTAATTAGTTGATATTTAATTGTTAAATGAATGTTATGGTACTGTTAATCTAAAAGGGGAGGAATTGTAGTGTATGTACCTTTAAGGGGAGGACTACTTTTTACAGCTCCTGTATACTGTAGTACCAGCAGTGACCACACCTGTATATAGCACTGAGTAGTGATCTGTACAGTTAGTTTTAGAGTAACCCTCATCCAGTAAACACCTGTTGATTGTTCCCTGCAGTCTCTTGTCTAATTATTGAAGGACACACAACATCAAGATACCCGGATCTAACACTCGTGACCTCTGGTTCTGTGCTCAGGTTCCAATTTAAGCATCCTGCTTAAACCTTCATCGTCCACAGCGCTCAGTAGTTTGACAACCTGGATCATGTCCCTCTTTTTTTTGATTTTGGAAGAACAGCGAGTTGTGACTTCATAATTTAGAGCCATGAGTCCTGTAACCATCTTTTGCAACTTTTCTGCCAAGTCCCAAAACAGCAATGTCCCTTTTTAGAGGTGGGGGGGAGGACTCGAAACTGCACATAATAGTCTAGGTGTAGCCTCACAACTGATGTGTGTAAGGTTTGTCTCCCTTGGCATGGCTGAGTCAGAAGATGGTGGGTACAAGCCCCACTGTGATCAGTGCAGTATTGAGGGAAGGCTGCACTGTCAAAGGCACTGTTTCTTGCTGCAGTTGTACAGGACCTTGGTGAGACCACACCTTGAGTATTGTGTGCAGTTTTGGTTGCCTTATCTGAGGAAGGATGTTCTTGCCATGGAAGGAGTGCAGCGAAGATTCACCAGGCTGATACCTGGGATGGCAGGAATGACGTATGAGGAGAGATTGGGTCGATTGGGTTTAAACTCGCTGGAGTTTAGAAGAATGTTCATTAATAAATAGACATTCTTATTATGAACACAGCTAGCTTTTGCTAGTTACTTTACTGAGCACATGTGGACTAGGTACAGTATCTGTAGAGGCTTCCATCTTGACTGCCGCCTTGTCGGTAGCCTATTGCCTCATGGGTAATGTAGTCTTAATATACATACAGCTGGGTAGTGTAGTCTTGTACATACAGCTATATACAGCTCTACACAGCTCTACGGCTCCACCTAGTGTCCACTATAGAATGACATGTTATTGATCATTACATCCCCCTTTCTTTGAGGTTTAACAAAATCAATATTAATCAACTTTCAAGAAAACAATAAAGATAATATCAGTAACACTTTTGTTAGTGCTCTATAAACATAAACATTTTCAAAACAGTCAACACATTTTCAAAGCTTTACATTGTACTCAAAGATTAAGTCTATCAGGCTTTTTTACTTCACGTGTGGATCTTCTCAACACGGGTAAGTCTGATGTGTCTTCATGAGATTGTTCTGGCGGTGAATGACAAGATGCAGTTGCGGCATTGTCATCAATCTGCCCTTGTATAGATCGAGGTCTCCTTGCGATCTTTGCTTGGAGAGGGTTTCAGTGTTTCCTTCACTCTTCATGCCATAACTCTCAATGTAGTCAATGCACTCTCGAAAAACTGCTGGTAGCTGGATCCCATCATACAGCATAGTCCTCTCAGCAGCCTCGGCTAATGGAACACCAAAGATTGGCCTGAGGGAAGAAGGAGTATCCACCGGAACTGCTTCCTGCTCTGGTGCAGGCTTCTTCTTTTTCTTTTTCTCTTTCCACTGCTTAACAACATCTGCTGCGGTTATATCATTGGACTTTTTCTCCTTGTGTTTTTCCTCTTTGTGCTTTTCTTCTTTTGGCTTCTCTTTGACCTTAAAGTCTTTGGCCTAGAAATTCAGTTGCGTTTGCGCCCAAATAGGGGCGAAAGAGTGGGTTGCGCCGGAAGTTGCGTCGCGCCCGAAATTAGGTGGGCCCTAACATCGGCGTTAGCCGGTAGCGCTGCGCCGGCACCGATGACGTCATCGGTGTGCGCAGTGCCCCGGTACCGCCCGAAACCACGCCGATCCCCATCTTCAGTAGCCGCCGCCTCTTCCGTGGCGGGCGCTAACAACATCGGGAGACTGGGTCCTTACTGCAGCCTTAGCGGCGCAAATTAAGGTGGAGGTGCGGGGCGGCCACTTTTTAGGCGGCCGCCTGCCCGCACCTCCTTCCCCGGCCTCCTCCACCCCACCCCCCGCGGCATTGCCGGCTGGTTTCCGTGGAGCCCGGCACTTCTCCGTTGTGCCGGGCTCTTTTGCCGGCACTTGCAATCGGGGCTCCGGCCGTTGCAGGCACCTCCCCCTTAAGAGAAGGGGGAGGCCTGCAGTACAGCAGCCTGCCGCACCGCATCGGGTGGCGCAGCGGGACCGGCAGCGCTGAAATTCACTTTCAGCGCCCCAAGCGGGGCGGGCACACCCTGGAACAGCGCCCGCTTCCGCTTTGGGGCGCTGAAAGTGAATATGGGGCGGGCACAACTGGCTCCGCGGCGGGCGCAAAATTTTCGGCGCAAACGAGCTGGCGGGGCTATACCCAATTTCTAGGCCCAAGTCTTTCAGGCACAACAGAAAACATGAGATGATGCACTTTGTCTTTGACTGTCACTTTAAGTCTGCATACACCTAAGCTATCTATTTTCTGTCCATTATAGCTCTTCAGTAGTACTGACTTTTTCTGTATTTTGGGCTTTTCTTTCATATTTTTTATGTCACTCATACTGATTAAGTTTGCTTTTGCCCCAGTGTCCAGTTTCAATGTAACTAATGCTCCATTTATCTGCAGTGGGATCATCCATTTGTCCACTTTTACTGCATTTGACTTTATGTTCAGCATTGTCCATTTCTGAGGGCTGCACATTTTCTGTATCTTTTTTGATATCGTCACATGACACCATTCCTACAAAAAATGTCTCACTTAAATCAGTGTCCTCAATTACATTAACTCATTGCCCTTCCTTAGTTTTTACTTTTGAAAAGCATTGTTTGGCAAAGTGATTCTTTCCATTACACTTTGTGCACATTTTTCCAAACGCTGGGCATTGTCTTAACTGGTGTTTGTAACCACAGCGTTTACAATTAAAAATTTCATCCTCCGATTGCTTTTCATTTCTGTTCTGCCCACGTTTCTTCCCCTTGTAGGACACAGCACTGACAGCAGCATTATCACTCATTACAATCGCATCATTATTGATTTCACTGAAAGTCTTCGCGTGCTTTCGAGCTAGCTCGCTGGCTTGGCACATTTTCACTGCATTTTCCAAATTTAGTTCAGTTTCTCTCAACAGACGTTCCCTGACTTTTTTTATCATGAATACCAAACACAATCTGGTCACGAATCATGGATGATTTCAGCTCAGAGAAATTACATGTCTGTGCTTTCAGTTTCAGATCAGTTATAAAGCTATCAAAAGTCTAATTTTGTTGCTGTGTCCGCGAACGGAAGATGTATCTTTCATACGTCTCATTCTTTTTGGGAGAGCAATGTGCATCAAATTTTTTTAGCACATCTTCTAATTTGTCTCTGTTCTCCTCTAGATTAAATACAAATGTATTAAATACCTCTATCGCCTGTGGGCCTGCAACCATAAGCAGCAACGCTATCTTCCTTGCGTCTGGCTTTGTACCGAATCCGATGGCTGCAATGTAGAGTTCGAATTGTTGTTTAAAAGTCTGCCAATTGTAGTCGATTTTTCCTGTGAGTTTCAAACGCTCTGGTGGCTTCAAATTCTCCATGTCGCTTTTCACAATTTTCAGCAGGTCTTCACCATCCTGGTACCATCTTATGTTCATTAATAAATAGACATTCTTATTATGAACACAGCTAGCTTTTGCTAGTTACTTTATTGAGCACATGTGGACTAGGTACAGTATCTGTAGAGGCTTCCATCTTGACTGCCGCCTTGTGGGTAGCCTAGTGCCTCATGGGTAATGTAGTCTTAATATACATACAGCTGGGTAGTGTAGTCTTATACATACAGCTATATACAGCTCTACGGCTCCACCTAGTGTCCACTATAGAATGACATGTTATTGATCATTACAGGGTTCTCATTGAAACTTATAAAATTCTAACAGGACTAGACAGACTAGATGCAGGAAGGATGTTCCCGATGGCGGGAGAGTCCAGAACCAGGGGTCACAGTCTAAAGATAAGGGGTAAGCCATTTAGGACTGAGATGAGGAGGAATTTCTTCACTCAGAGGGTGGTGAACCTGTGGAATTCTCTACCACAGAAGGCAGTGGAGGCCAATTCATTAAATATATTCAAGAAGGAGTTAGATATATTTCTTAAGGCTAAAGGGATCAACGGATACGGGGAGAAGGCAGGGACAGGGTACTGAATTTGGATGATCAGCCATGATCGCATTGAATGGCGGAGCAGGCTCGAGGGGCCAAATGGCCTACTCCTGCTCCTATCTTCTATGTTTCTGTGTAAGGTTTGTCTCCCTTGCCATGGCTGAGTCAGAAGGTGCTGGGTTCAAGCCCCACTGTAATCAGTGCAGTATTGAGGGAATGCTGCACTGTCAAAGGTTCTGCTTCGCAGATGAGATGTTAAAGTTGTTCACGCCTCACAATCTCTAGTTCGCAGTTTTATCAGGGGAGGCCACTTAACGTGCAAACTCTTGCTGTTTTGGAACGATATAACATAAAATATAACATTTCTTTCCCTATTTCACACACAATGGAAACTCTGCAGACCCATTCATTTCATATATACCATGGCCTCACCATCTCCCTATCTCTTGTAACCTCCTCCAGCCCCACAACCCTCTGAGATCTCTGCGCTCCTCCAATTCTGGCCAATTTTCATCGCTCCACCATTGGCGGCCATGCCTTTAGCTGCCTGGGCCCTAAGATTTGGAATTCTCACCCTAATCCTCTCCGCCTCTCTACCTCTCACTCCTCCTTTAAGACGCTCCTTAAAACCTACCTTTTTGGACCCTGTCCTAATATCTGCTTATGTGGCTCGGTGTCAAATGTTGTTTGATAATCGCTCCTGTGAAGCACCTTGGGACGTTTTACTACGTTAAAGGCGCTGTATAAATGCCAGTTGTTGTTATCACCTAAAAGATATATTGCACTGGTGGACTAAGTATGGTATGGCAGCAAACTCTTCAAAAGAAGAATTGTCAGACAGTTCCCCCATCCTCCCCACCTGCTCTCAGCTGTACTTGCTCCCTACAAATCATTGGCGTAAACCTGTATCATTGGGTTGTGTGGGTGGGCCAGGTCCTTCGGTCAAGAAAAGATGTCCGCTTCCCCCCCTGGTGGCAGTGTTTGTTATTACATAGAATGTACAGCTCAGAAACAGGCCATTCGGCCCAACTGGTCCGTGCCGCTGTTTATGCTCCACACCAGCCTCCTCCCACCCCCTTCATCTCACCTCATCAACATATCCTTCTATTCCTTTCTCCCTCATGCGCTTATCGAGCTTCCCCTTGAATGTATCTACACTATTTGCCTCAACCACTCCCTGTGGTAGCGAGTTCCACATTCTCACCACTCTCTGGGTAAAGAAGTTTCTCCTGCATTCTTTAGTGGATTTATTAGTGACTATCTTATATTTATGGTCCCAAGTTCTGGTCTCCCCCATAAGTGGAAACATCTTCTCTACGTCTACCCTATCGAACCCTTTCATAATCTTAAAGCCCTCGATCAGGTCATCCCTCAGTCTTCTATTTTCTAGAGAAAAGAGCCCCGGCCTGTTCAGTCTTTCATAAGAACATAAGAATTAGGAGCTGGAGTCGGCCACACGGCCCCTCGGGCCTGCTCCGCCATTCAATGAGATCATGGCTGATCAACTCCACTTCCCCGCCCGATCCCCATATCCCTCGATTCCCCTAGAGTCTAAAAATCTATCGATCTCAGCCTTGAATATACTCAACGTCTGAGCCTCCACAGCCCTCTGGGGCAGAGAATTCCAAAGATTCACAACCCTCTGATGGGTATAACCTCTCAGTTCTGCTATCATTCTAGTAAATCTTTTTTTTGCACCTTCTCCAGTGTCTCTATATCTTTTGTATAATATGGAGACCAGAACTGGTCACCAGTACTTCCTGCCAGGAGTCCTGTGACATCTTGAGGTGCGGAAGAACACCAACAGTTTAGCTGGATCTCAGATACCTCCAGAGACACAAGCATTGCCTCAATTGTCTTATAGCCTTTAAGGTACCCTGTGGGGTGCAAGGGGTCAAACAGTTAACGGCTTTGTGAATCTCCCCTCCTCCACAATGTCACGGTAGCTCCTCATGGTTAAATTAAAGTTTGCAGGAACCACCAGAATTTATTTTCCTCTGCTCAAAAGTAAACAGGTTTTGCCATGCGAACTCCTATCATTAAGGGAGGTACTGCATAAAATGATCAGGCACAGAGTGATCGCCTGGACTGGTATCGGTCGCCTAGGCAGGGGGGAGGGCGGAGAGGAATTTCCCAGATTTCCTTTCCCCAAATTGCCCTGGGGTTTTATCTTGTTTTTGCGCCTCTTCCGGGAGCTCACATGGTTTTCAGGTGGGGTGGGGACAAGGCGTCACGGTTTTTGTGTGGGACGGGCTGGATGGACCCGAGGGTCTTTTCCTGCCCGTCATTGATGGTATGATTGTAAATAAACGGCACAATATTCAACATGGCAACGCACTTTGAGATGATTTCAATCTTTCCCATGGCGCTAGGCTGACCATGCAGGGGCACGGTTGCCTGAGGCGGTCAAAGCATAATACCCAGTTTGTTACATTTCACAATAAATCAGTGGGGAAGACCAAATTGCCCAGGGTTCAATCCCCTGTCAGTGCTGGGTTAGCTCCTCCCAGCTAGGCAGTGATATCAGTGCCACGATTGTCCACAGTGATTCCAGCCTGTAACTCACTCCCGGGTATCTGTTATTCTACATATAAACCCCCCGAACCCCTCGATTAGATTCCAGCATGTAACTCACTCCCGGGTATCTGTTATTCTACATATAAACCCCCCGAACCTCTCGATTAGATTCCAGCCTGTAACTCACTCCCGGATATCTATTATTCTATATATAAACCACCTGAACCCCTCGATTAGATTCCAGCATGTAACTCACTCCCGGATATCTGTTATTCTAGATATAAACCACCCGAATCCCTCGATTAGATTCCAGCCTGTAACTCACTCCCGGGTATCTGTTATTCTATATATAAACCCCCCGAACCCCTGGATTAGATTCCAGCCTGTAACTCACTCCCGGGTATCGGTTAATCTATATATAAACCCCCCGAACCCCTGGATTAGATTCCAGCCTGTAACTCACTCCCGGGTATCGGTTAATCTATATATAAACCCGCCGAACCCCTCGATTAGATTCCAGCCTGTAACTCACTCCCGGGTATCTGTTATTCTATATATAAACCCCCCGAACCCCTCGATTAGATTCCAGCCTGTAACTCACTCCCGGGTATCCGTTATTCGATATATAAACCCCCATGAACCCCTTGATTAGATTCCAGTCTGTAATTCACTCCCGGGTATCTGTTATTCTATATATAAACCCCCCGAACCCCTCGATTAGATTCCCGCCTGTAACTCACTCCCGGGTATCTGTTATTCTATATATAAACCCCTCGAACCCCTCGATTAGATTCCAGCCTGTAACTCACTCCCGAGTATCTGTTATTATCTATATATAAACCCCCCGAAACTCTCGATAACCCCTCGATTAGATTCCAGCCTGTAACTCACTCCCGGGTATCTGTTATTCTTTTTATAAACCCCCCGAACCCCTCGATTAGATTCTAGCCTGTAACTCATTCCCGGGTATCCATTAATATATATATATATATATATATATATAATCCCCCCGATCTTCTGGATGAGATTACAGCCTGTTCATAATTGGAGGGACTATATAATGAATTAAAGGTGTGAGCACTACAATCACTTGTTCCCAAATCCAGCCCTCCCTTTTCAACCTGGGCATCATTGAATAGTATATGCTTGACATTTAGTCCCCACCATATTTACGAGTACCATCTCTAGCATCCATAGCTTCATTGGAATCACATACTCCCTCACCGGCATCTACCCGGCAATGTGGAAAATTGCCGAAGTATGTCCTGTCTACAAAAAGCAGGACAAATCCAACCCGGCCAATTACCATCCCATCAGTCTACTCTCAATCATCAGCAAAGTGATGGAAGGTGTCGTCGACAGTGCTATCAAGCGGCACTTACTCAGCAATAACCTGCTAACTGACGCCCAGTTTGGGTTCCGCCAGGGCCACTCAGCTCCTGACCTCATTACAGCCTTGGTCCAAACATGGACAAAAGAGCTGAACTCAAGAGGTGAGGGGAGAGTGACTGCCCTTGACATCAAGGCAGCATTTGATCGAGTGTGGCATCAAGGAGCCCTAGCAAAACAGAAGTCAATGGTGTTACGTCCGTGTATAAGAAGACACAGACTGCGGAGAACGGTACAAAAGGTGTTTACTCAACGTGGCTCAGATTGCAACTGATCTGTACAGATTACTACTCAGCGTTATATACAGGTGTGGTCACTGCCGGTACTACAGTATACATGAGCTGTAAAAGGTAGTTCCCCCCTTAAAGGTACATACATTACAATTCCTCCCCTTTTAGATTAACAGTACCATAACACTCATTTAACAGTTAAATATCAAACTAATTACAATTAACACTTTTAACATGTAACATTAGCTGAAAATAGTCTATTTATAAATTCAGTCTTTGGGAAGGCTTCCTGATCCTTTCTGGATAGCGCCTTTCCCGAGTGTCTTGCTCTTGGTGCGGAGGCGATTCTGGCCCCCTGTCGTCGGTTGGTTCATCAGCTTCCGATGCTACTGTTTCTGGGGTAGATGCTACCTGTACGTCGGGTTCATCACCAGGTACGTATGGGCGAGGCATGGGGTTGACTTGTTCCTGTGACTCTAGGATCTGGTCAGCATGGCGTCTCACGATGCTCTCCCCAACGTCCACTGTGTACATTAGTGGGCCCTGCCGTGTGCATATCATTCCTGGCTGCCATTTTTCTGTTCGGTAGTCGCGGGCCAAGACTGGTTGCCCTACATTGAAGGTCCTTGTTGGCTTCTCATGGATGTGCTGGAATTGCTTACTCTCAACATCTCTTCGTACGTTTGGTCTGAGCAAATCCAGACGAGATCTTAACCTTTGGTTAAAGAACATCATGGCTGGGGCCTGGTTGGTGACTGCATGTGTTGCATTCCGGTAGGCGAACAGAAAATTGTCCACCTTGTGCTGCAGTGGAATGTTGTCATTGTACATAGCCTTTATTGCCTTCTTAAAGGTTTGTACAAACCTCTCAACCAATCCATTTGTGGCTGGATGATACGGGGCGGATGTGTAATGCCTTACCCCATTCTTTTTCAAGAACCTCCGGAACTCTTCGGACACAAACTGTGGTCCGTTGTCGGAGCAAATCTGTTCTGGCAAGCCATTCCTGGCAAAAATGGTCCGTAGGACTGCAATAGTTTTCTCCGTGGTGGTGGAGGACATTTTGATGACCTCAGGCCATTTCGAGTGCGCATCCACGGCTATTAAAAACATTGAGTCCATGAATGGACCAGCAAAATCAATATGCACCCATTGCCATGGAGATGAGGGCCACTCCCATGGGTGTAGTGGGGCCTGTGGTGGTGCATTTTGGACTTTCTGGAATCCTGAGCAGCTCTTGGTCAGGTCCTCGATTTGTTTATCGATTCCCGGCCACCACACATAAGCCCTGGCTAGGCTTTTCATTTTTACCCCTCCCAGATGACCCTCATGAAGCTCATTGAGCACTCTATCCCTTAACTTGGGTGGAATTACCACTCGGGATCCACACATCAAGGTCCCCCGGCACACTGACAGCTGTTCTCTCCTTGTCGAGAATGCTGGCAACAGTGAGTCGCCATGTGCTGGCCATCCCTACACCGTCAAATCACATACCCGAGACAGTGTCGGGTCATTTCAGGTTTCCTTTTCAATACAAGCGTTAGTTACCGGTAGGTATTCAACTATAGTCGAATGGAATATTTCGACAGGATCCACTGCTGGTGCTTCCTCCGCAGTAGGCAGTGGCAGGCGTGATAGCCCATCAGCATTTCCATGCTGTTTCGTGCCCTTATATTCAATCTCATAGTGGTGCGTCCCTAGAAAAAGTGACCATCTTTGTAGTCGTTGCGCAGTCATCACCGGAACGCCCTTCTTCGGATTAAAAATGGAGACAAGAGGCTGGTGATCAGTCAGCAATGTGAATTTCTGCCCGTGCAGATAGTGATTGAACTTTTTCACTCCCCACACTAGGCTGAGGGCCTCCCTGTCAATCTGGGCGTAGTTACGCTCGGCTGAGGTTAGTGATCGTGACGCAAAGGCTATTGGCCTCTCTGAGCCGTCCGAGAATTTGTGCGACAGCACCGCTCCAATGCCGTAGGGTGACGCATCACATGCCAACCGAATTGGTAATGCTGGGTTGTAATGGGCCAATACCTCTTTCGATGTGATTAGTGTTTTGCTCTTCTGGAAAGCTCGTCTACATTCCACACTCCACTTCCATGGCACCCCAGTTTGCAGTAGGGTGTTCAGTGGGTGTAGTATTGTAGACAAATTTGGCAAGAACTTATGGTAGTAGTTTACCAGCCCGAGGAACGACCTCAGTTGTGACACATTTTCCGGTGCTGGAGCCTTGACTACTGCCTCAATCTTCTCTGGGGACTTATGTAACCCCTCTTTATCGATAACGTGGCCACAATACGAGATTTGTTTTCTAAAAAACTCGCATTTGGGGCGGTTAGCTCGGAGCCCATATTCCTGCAATCTAGTGAGCACCTGCTCCAGGTTGGCAAGGTGATCACTGTCATTTTCGCCCGTGACCAGGATGTCGTCCAAACAACACTGGGTCCCTGGGATCCCTTGCAGGACTTGTTCCATTGCCCTCTGCGAAATAGCCGGAGCTGATGCTACCCCGAATACCAGCCGGTTGTATTGGTAGAGACCTTTATGGGTGTTGATTGTGAGGTATTTTTTTGATGCTTCTTCTACCTCCATTTGCAGATACGCCTGGGCCAGATCAATCTTAGTGAAGCATTTCCCTCCAGATAGCGAGGCGAAAATATCTTCAATCCGCGGAAGTGGATATTGTACGGTGTGAAGGACCGGGTTCACTGTTACCTTAAAGTCCCCACAGATGCGAACCTTCTTTGGTTCCCCAGGCGTGCTGCTCAACGACTTTTTCATCACAGGGACGATGGGTATAGCCCACTCGCTCCAGTCTACCTTGGACAGTACACCTGAATATTCCAGACTCTCCAGCTCTGCTTCGACAGCTGGGCGGATCGCATAAGGTACCGGTCTGGCCTTAAAAAATTTTGGGCTTGCGTTTTCTTCAATTTTAATCGTCGCTGTCATGCCTTTTAGTGTTCCGAGTCCTTGCTGGAACACTTCTTTTGTGTCAGTTAGGATCTTTGACAGTCGTCCAGGTGTGACGTCGTCATCCTTTTTGTCAGCCACAGTCAGTGCCTGTATGGAATGCCAATCCTGTATTTTTTCCGGATCCATTCACATCCCAGTAATGGTGGTCCTCCATCTTGCAATACATACAGGTCTAGTTTTGGTGTTTCCTTGGTAACCCTTATTTTTCCTTTGGGGTAGACTTTTTGCCCCGTATACGTCTTCAAAATAATTTTTGTGTCTCTCAAGGGTATGTGTGAGAATAGCCGCTCATAGTCCCATCGGTTTTTGACTGTTAGGGCTGATCCTGTGTCCAATTCCATCTTTACCTGGACTCCTGCTATCTTGAGAGTGACCCAAATGGTTCGGTGATCCTCCGTTGTGATCACATTATGTAGTTTCAGACAACTCAGTTCCCTGCTTTCGGAGTCGTTATCACTCTTTTGTTCGTCTGATCTATTCTCTGTCATCTACCCTCTGGTACTGTCCTTTGGTAGGTTTCTTATTGCTGGTTTTCTTTCCCGACCTGCAGACTCGTGCTATGTGTCCTACTTTTCCACACTGTCTGCACACTTTGTCTTTGAACCAGCAATCATTCTGGTCATGTGTTGTTCTGCTGCAGCGATAGCACTTCTCTGTTCCATATGACATTTCGTTTGTGCCATATTCTTGCAGTCTCTGTTGTATCTCTGCAGCGCCCCGTGCTGCTGCTTCATATGATACCGCAATGCTGAAAGCCTTTTCTAGCGTAAGGTCCTTTTCAGATAAAAGCCGTTTCTGGGTTCCTTCACTTTGAAGCCCACACACAAACTTGTCCCTTAAGGCATCTGTCAGTCCCGCTCCAAACTGGCGGTGTTTCGATAGTTTGCGCAGTTCTGTTAAATAATCAGCATTGCTTTCATCCTTATGCTGGTTCCATTTGTGAAACTTGAATCTTTCTGCTATCAGCAGCGGTGTGGGGTTTAAATGTTCCTTTAGTATCGTTACTATGTCTTCAAAACTCTATTCCATTGGCTTTGTTGGGGTTACTAGATTTCGTAATAAACCATACGGCCTAGAAATTCGGTGGGGTTAGCGCCCAATTAGAGGCGTTAGAGGGTCTTGCGCTGGAATTATAGCTGGTAACGAAATTGCGTTGGGCCCTACCATCGGCGTTAGCCGGTAGCGCTGCGCCGGCACCGATGACGTCATCGGTGTGCGCAGCGTCCCGGTTGCCCCAAGCCCAAATTCAGTTGCGGCCGCCTCGCCCGTGGCAGCCGCAACCAACGATTGTTGAAAGGGATGTTACACACCTTTGCGCCGGCGCATAAAGGTGGAGCGGCGGCCGGCCGCTTTCCCGGCGGCCGCCTGCCCGCACCTCCCTCCCCGGACTCCTCCACCACCCCCCCGCGGCACTGATGTGTGTGGCCCGCGAGCCCGGCTCTTCCCCGAGGTGCCGGGCTCATTTGTCGGGCGAATCGACCGGCCAGCGGTCGGCTGCAGGCAGCTCCTCCTTAACAGAAGGAGAAGGCCTGCAGTACCCCAGCCTGCCGCACCGCCTCGGGTGCCGCAGCGGGGGATTAGCGCCTGAAAACTGCACCGAACGCCCATAGTGAGGCGCAAAAACCCTCCATTAGCGCCCGCCACCGTCTGGGTCCGGGGCAACCGAATTTTAGTCGGGCGCAGCGGCATTAACGCCGGCGCAAAATTTCGGGCGCTAAAGCCCTGGCGGACCCACAACCGAATTTCTAGGCCTACATCTTTGCACCCATTAAATTCAACAATACCGACGCTTTCTTGTCATCTGACACCTCATTTGCCTTGCAGTACACCTCTATTCGTTTGACATATGTAGTCCAATCTTCGACTTCATTGTCAAATGCGGTGATACTGCCACTCTTTGGCATTTTGGGTGTGGTTTAAAATGGCGTCTCCCAATGGCTTAAAATGGCATCTCCCGCACTTTCCTTCCTCCCCCGCTGCTGCCGACGCCGCTCCCGGCGGTTCTCGTGGCAATGGCGGCGCCCTGTAGGTTTCGCGCGCTTCTCCTGCGCTGCTGCGAACGCCGCTCTTGGCGGTCCTCGTGGCAATGGCGGCGCCTCGCGGGTTTCTGCGCGTCTCTCTCTCCCTCTCTCCGACGCTGCTCGGCCCCTGAACACCGGCTGCGCCCTGTGCGCTCTGCCCTCTCTCTCTCTCCCCCGTCGACGCTGCTCGGCCCTTTGCTGTGCCGCTCGGTCGGGCTCTAGCCTGCCGCTGTCTGGGAAGGGTCTGCGCACTACCTGTTGCCAGCCCGTTTCACTGGACCACCTCGACTGGAAAGCCAAGCCTGGCTCTCAACAGCCTCCCCCGCAATTCTCGAGTCTCTGCTGGATGACTGGGCGGTTGCCCGTCGTCGATGCCCGAGTCTCTGGCCTTGACCTCCAATCCACTGACCTCCAGGAACAAATCCCCGGGAGGTGATGCAGAGTTGCAGGTAGGTTCGAACCTGCCTCGTCGCCAATGTTACATCCATGTATAAGAAGACACAGCCTGCGGAGAACGGTACAATAGGTGTTTACTCAACGTGGCTCAGACTGCAACTGATCTGTACAGATTACTACTCAGCGTTATATACAGGTGTGGTCACTGCCGGTACTACAGTATACATGAGCTGTAAAAAGATGTTCCCCCCTTAAAGGTACATACATTACAATTGGGAATCAAGGGGAAAACTCTCCATTGGTTGGAATCATACCTAGCACAAAGGAAGTTGGCTGTGGTTGTTGGAGGTCATTCATCTCAATCACATGACATCACTGCAGGAGTTCCTCAGGGCAGTGTCCTAGGCCCAACCATCTTCAGCTGTTTCATCAATGACCTTCCCTCCATCATAAGGTCAGAAGTGGGGATGTTCGCTGATGATTGCACACTGTTCAGCACCATTCGAGGCTCGTCAGATACTGACGCAGTCCGTGTCCATATGCAGCAAGACCTGGACAACATTCAGACTTGGGCTGACAAGTGGCAAGTAACATTCGCACCACACAAGTGCCAGGCAATGACCATCTCCAACAAGCGAGACTCTAACCATCTCCCCTTGACATTCAATGGCATGACCATCGCTGAATCCCCCACTATCAACAACCTGGGGGTTACCATTGATCAGAAACTGAACTGGACCAACCATATAAATACTGTGGCTACAAGAGCAGGCCAGAGGCTGGGAATTCTGCGGCGAGTGTCTCACCTCCTGACTCCACAAAGCCTTCTCCACCATCTACAAGGCACAAGTCAGGAGTGTGATGGAATACTCTCCACTTGCCTGGATGAGTGCAGCTCCAACAACACTCAAGAAGCTCGACACCATTCAGGATAAAGCAGCCCGCTTGATTGGCACTCCATCCACCACCTTCAACATTCACTCCCTCCACCACCGGCGCACTGTGGCTGCAGTGTGTACCATCTACAAGATGCACTGCAGCAACTCGCCAAAGCTCCTTCAACAGCACCTTCCAAACCCGCGACCTTTACCACTTAGAAGGACAAGGGCAGCAGACGCATGGGAACATCACCACCTACAAGTTCCCCTCCAAGCCACACACCATCCTGACTTGGACCTGTATCGCCGTTCCTTCACTGTCGCTGGGCCAAAATCCTGGAACTCCCTTCCTAACAGCACTTTGGGTGTACCTACACCATATGGACTGCAGCGGTTCAAGAAGGCGGCTCACCACCATCTTCTCAAGGGCAATTAGGGATGGGCACTAAATGCAGGCCTATCCAGCCAGCGACGCCCACATCCCATCAATGAATTAAAAAAAAACCTTCTGTTAAATAGGACAACAGTAAGGAAAGAAAGACTTGCATTTCTATAGCGCCTGTCACGACCTCAGGATGTCCCAAAGCGCTTTACAGTCAATGGTGTACATTTGAAGTGCCGTCACTGCCTTAATGTAGGAAAAGAATGGTGGAGCAGGCTCGAGGGGCTGAGTGGCCTCCTCCTGTTCCTATATTCCTATGGCAAGTGGGGCTAGCTACCAGGGGGCTGTAGGGAATGGTGGAACGTAACCTTAGGACAAAGCAGCATCTTCAGGAGACAAAGATAAGACAATCGGAAAGAAATACAAAAAAGAGCATTTTCGAACGGAAGATAGAATGGAACTGCTTCCTCCAATGAGAAAATAAAGGCATTGTATTATCTCTTTGTCCGACTTCTGGCCCAACATTCCCAGTTCTGATTATCCAGGGATTAAGGATTTTCTCACTGTCTGTGTTTGACAATTCTTTATCTAAATCCAGTCTGGTTCCACATTTGATCAGTGAGCTCACAAGGCACAGGATAGTGTTGATAAATGTGCTGTTAACGGGCACTATCTTATCAAAGGTAGTCTGGGTTAGACATTAATGTGAAAAATTGCCAAAAGTGACCCTTAGTTCTTCCCGAGTGGCTCGGGCGGGGGGCCATTGCAGGAGATAAAGCACACACAATAGATTACGGCCTCGAGACACTGCCAATCCTCAGCAAGAAGCAAGGGGGGGTGAAGAAGGCAAGCAGGAATTCTTGCTTACCTGCCGCCATCCTCTATTGTCCCTTATTGTACCTCGCCCCCTTTGAAGTTCCTTGCGGCCTTGTCAGCCTAATTAGACCTCAGGCCCAGCAACATGCATCAGTAACGCGACACCCTCAACCCAAAAAAGGGAAAAAGTCACTGAAGATGAGTCAGTTAAGTTCTGCTTTCTCCTCGTCAAATACGGAAATACTCTTATTTTATTTTTCTCCCTGTTTTTATCCTCTCCCAGAAGTACTTCCGTCAGGTAAAAGAAAGACCTACATCTCTACAACGCCTTTCACAACCTCAGGACGTCCCAAAGTGCTTTACAGTCAATGAAGTACTTTTTGAAGTCTAGTCACTACTGGAAATAGAGGAAACGCAGCAGCCAATTTGTGCACAGCAAGCTCCCACAAACAGCAATGAGATAATGGGGGGAAAATTCAGTATCGCCCCTTTTGGGGCGCCATTATCGGCCGTGCGCAAAGTTTAGCGCCTGGTGCTAATTATCGCCTCCGACGGCAAACTTGGCTTTTATCTCCCCTGGAGGTGATTGGAGCGCTAAATCAGGCGCTTCACACCTGTCTTAAGGCACAAAGGCCGAGGAGCGAGGCGCTACCTCAGAGCGTTGGCGAAGCAAGGAAGGGCAAATCAAAATAAACCTGCAAAGTGCTGCTCAGTACCCAAAACTCCTTCACACAGCGTTGAATCTCTCCAGAAGTCTCTCTCTCTCTCAGAATGCGTGGTGCAAAAATGTCACCTACAAAAAAAGGTAGGAAGCGGTCGCCTTTAAATAGCGCTCCCCCAGTCCCTTTCTGACAGCAAAACGCTCCCCTCAACCTGTCGTTGCTAGCGGCAGGTGGTAAGGCAGGGGGCGCCACTCAATATCCAGTCCAGGGCGCTACCGGGGCGTTGCGCACTCGACCGACGTCACAATCTGCTGGCGCAGGAGATCGTGGCGGTAGTGTTTAGCGCTGCCGCAAAATGTCCAGTTAATTCCGCGAGTGGCGCAAACATCGCCGCGCCCAGGCGCTAGTTGCTTTGCGCCCCATTAGCGCCCTCTTAAGGCGCTAACGGGAGGTGCAAACAACTGAATTTTTCCCCCAATGACTATTAACATTAGATAATGTTTTAGTGATGTTGGTTGAGGGATAAATATTGGCCCAGGACATTGGGGTGTACTCCCTGTTGTATCCGTGTGTTAATGGAGACACGGAATGCAGGAGTTGGTTTACAGGTGTTTACTGAACAAAGTCTGGAGGTGAACTAAAAGATACAAGACACTATACAGGCTTATATAGCCCGAGTGGCCACTACTGGCATTACAGTACACAGGGGCTCTTAAAGGCACATACACTACAATTCCTCCCCTTTTAGACAACCAGTACATAGCATTTTAAGTAATCATTAATTAACATGTTTACAAGAACAATAATCTACACATTTGCTGCAGTTAATCAATTATAAGTCAGTCTCTCTGGAGGCTTCCTGACTCGGTCCGGATAACGCCTCGGTGGTGTAGTAGTTTTCGGTGGTGTAGTAGGTTCTTTTGGCAAGGTTGATTCGGCTTGAATGCCAGTGTTGGGTTCATCTGGTTCCAGTATCACCGGATCGGAGGTAGATACTATGGGTATCTCTGCTTCATCATTAGGCGTATAGAGTTGTGGTGTAGGTTGTCCCTTTTCGGATGACTCTATGATCTGGTCAGCATGGCGCCTTATTATGCTTTCTCCAATGTCCACGGTATACATCAGCGGTCCTAGTCGTGTGCAAATAGTTCCAGGCTGCCATTTCTCGGTACGGTAGTCCCGGGCCAAAACTTGTTGACCTATCTGGAAGGTTCTAGTTGGCCTTTCATTCATGCCTTGAAATTGCCGGTTCTCTACGTCCCTTCTGATGTTTGACTTGATCAAGTCCAGCCGGCATCTTAGTCTTCTATTGAAAAACATCATGGCGGGAGTTTGGTTTGTAACCACATGTGTTGCATTCCTGTATGCAAACAAGAAGTTATCTACCTTATGTTGTAGATTTATGTCTTCATTACCCATGGCCTTTATGGCCTTCTTGAAGGTCTGGACAAACCTTTCAGCTAATCCATTGGTGGCGGGATGGCATGGGACGGACGTGTAGTGCTTAACCCCATTGTTTTTTAAGAACTTCCTGAATTCTTCGGACACAAATTGCGGTCCATTATCAGAACAGATCTGTTCAGGCAGCCCATTCCTGGCAAATATGGTCCTTAATACTGTGATGGTTTTTTCCGTGGTGGTGGAGGACATCTTTATTACCTCCGGCCACTTGGAGTGTGCATCAACCGCGATTAAGAACATTGAGTCCATAAATGGACCAGCAAAGTCGATGTGTACCCTTTGCCATGGAGATGAGGGCCACTCCCATGGATGTAGAGGGGCTTGTGGTGGGGCGTTTTGGACCTTCTGGCATCCTAGACAGCTCTTGGTCATTTCTTCGATGTCTCCATCGATACCTGGCCACCACACAAATGCTCTGGCTAGGTTCTTCATTTTTACTCCACCCAGATGCCCCTCGTGAAGCTCCTTTAGCACTTTATCCTGGAGTTTGGGTGGAATCACCACTTTGGATCCACACATCAAGGTTCCTCGGCACACTGACAGCTGTTCTCTTCTTTGCGAGAATGCTGGCAACAGTGGTTCGCCATGTGCTGGCTATCCCTTCACCGTTAAATCGTAGACTCGTGAGAGAGTCGGGTCATTTCTCGTTTCCTTTTCGATGGTAGAATTTATTACTGGTAGACATTCCACTATGGCTGAGTGGAACATCTCCACTGGGTCCACTGTAGGTGCCTCTTCTACCGTTGGCAACGGTAGGCGCGATAAACCGGCAGCATTCCCATGCTGTTTTGATCCTTTGTATTCTATGTCATATTGGTGTGCCCCTAGGAAAAGGGACCACCTCTGTAGCCTTTGCGCTGTCATAATGGGAACGCCCTTTTTAGGGTTGAATATGGAGACGAGGGGTTGATGGTCAGTCAACAAGGTAAATTTTTGCCCGTGTAGGTAATGGTTGAATTTCTTCACTCCCCATACCAGGCTGAGTGCTTCCCTGTCGATCTGGGCATAGTTACGCTCAGCTGAGTTCAATGAGCGTGACGCAAAAGCTATCGGCCGCTCCGAGCCATCAGGGAATCTATGCGATAATACCGCTCCTACGCCGTAAGGGGATGCATCGCACGCCAGTCTGATTGGCAGTGATGGGTTGTAATGAGCCAACACTTCCTTGGACGTGATCAAGCCTTTGCATTTATGGAAGGCACGTTTACAGTCTTCGCTCCATTTCCAAATTACTCCCGTTTGTAGCAGTGCGTTAAGAGGGTGCAGAACAGTTGACAAGTTCGGTAAAAATTTATGATAGTAATTTATCAATCCCAGGAACGACCTTAATTGTGAGACATTTTCAGGTGCTGGGGCTTTTATGACCCTTCAATTTTTTTCAGGTGACTTATGCAACCCTTCTTCGTTAATTATATGGCCACAATATATTTGTTTCTGGAAAAATTCGCACTTGGGGCGATTTGCTCGTAGGCCCCGTTCTCTCAGTCTAGTGAGCACCTGCTCCAAATTGGCAAGGTGCTCGTTGTCGTTTTCTCCTGTTACAAGGATGTCATCTAGGTAGCATTGAGTCCCCGGAATCCCTTGCAGGACTTGCTCCATAGCTCTTTGCCAGATAGCTGGAGCTGATGCTACTCCGAAAACCAGTTGATTGTACTGGTACAGGCCTTTGTGTGTGTTTATCGTGAGATACTTTTTAGAGGCCTCCTCAACCTCCATCTGTAGATATGCCTGTGCCAAGTCAATTTTGGTGAAACGTTTCCCTCCGGATAGTGAGGCGAAAATATCTTCTATCCTCGGAAGAGGATACTGTACCGTGTGAAGGACCGGGTTTACAGTCACCTTGAAGTCCCCACAGATGCGAATTTTTCTCTGTTCTTCAGATTTATCATTATTCAACGTTTTCTTCATGACCGGGACGATGGGTGTTGCCCACTCACTCCAATCTATCTTGGATAACACACCTGCCTTTTCCAAATTCTCCAGCTCTGCCTCGACTGCTGGACGAATTGCGTATGGCACCGGCCTTGCCTTAAAAAACTTGGGAATTGCCGCATCTTCCACTTTTATTGAGGCGGTGACGCCTTTCAAGGTTCCTAGTTCCTGTTGAAACACTTCTTTGGCGTTGGCCAAGATGTCTTTTAATCGTTCAAGTATGACGTCATCATCATTTTTTTTCTTACTGGTCACCGTCAGTGCCTGAATGGAGTGCCAGTCTAAACGTATCTTCCTGATCCATTCACGTCCCAACAGCGGTGGACCACCATCTTGCAGAACGTATAACTACAACTTCTGTATTTCCTTGCCGTCGTATACAACAGGCACCCTTATTTTCCCTCTGGGGTATACTTTCTGCCCCGTATATGTCTTCAAGATAATGGATGTGTCTTTCAAAGGTATATGCGGGAATAGCCGCTCGTTATCCGTCGACTTATGACGGTCAGAGCTGATCCTGTATCTAGCTCCATTTTAACTGAGGACCCCGCTATCGTGAGGGTAACCCAAATGGTCTGGTAATCTTCTTTGGCAATTACATTATGTAATTTGAGACAGCTTAGTCTCTTGTTTCCGGAGTCGCTATCGCTCTTCTGGTCTTCAGAGCTACTGTCCGTCATCATTTGTACCTTTCTGTACTTTTCCTTATTGATTTTTTTTCTGTCAGTGGTTTTTTTGTTTCCAGATCGGCATACACGTGCAATGTGTCCCATCTTTCCGCATTGCCTGCATGCTTTGTCCTTGAACCAGCAGTCCCGCTGGTCATGGGTGGATCTGCCGCAGCGATAACATCTCTCGAAACCCAGTGTCATTTCATGGGTGCTGAAGTCCTGTGGCTTTTGCTGTATCTCTGCAGCTCCTCTTGCTGCTGCTTCGTATGATACAGCCACACTGAAAGCCTTGTCCAGTGTCAAATCTTTCTCAGAAAGTAGCCTTTTTTGTGTTCCTTCACTTAGGAGACCGCAGACAAATTTGTCTCGTAGAGAATCTGCCAGTCCTGCCCCGAATTGGCAGTGCTTTGACAGCTTTCTTAATTCGGTGAGGTAATCAGCGTTACTTTCATTCTTGTGCTGATTCCTCCTGAAGAATTTGAATCGTTCCGCTATCAGCAGCGGTGTTGGGTTTAAGTGCTCCTGTAGGGTATCAACAATCTCCTTAAAATTCTTGTCCATCGGTTTGGCTGGAGTGATTAAGTTTCGTAACAGCCCGTATGTCCTTGCGCCCATCAGATTTAGAAGTACCGATGCCTTTTTATCATCCTCTACTTCACTCGCTGTGCAATATACCTCCACTCTTTCCACATATGTGGTCCAATCCTCTATATCACTATCGAAAGCAATAATATTGCCAGTCTTAGGCATCCTGAAAATCAAAAATGGCACCTCCCGCGCTTTCCTTTCTTCCCTGCCGAGAAAAAATGGCGCCTCCCACACTTTCCCGCCGCTGCCGCTGCTGACAACGCTGTTCTCCGTAGTTTTTATTTACACAGATATTTTTAATAGTTGGAGACTCATTCCCGCTGGACTCTCTGGGACTTTTCCCTCCCTCTGCTTGGTCCGAACGCCGACCTGCTTTGCAGTGCCGGCCGTCTCCCGAGTGCTCCACCCTCCATCTCTGTTTGCCTCCGCCTTCCGACTCGCTGCTTGGCCCCGCTGCAGAGCCACCCGATCGAGCCCCAGCCTGCCGCCCAGGAAGGATTAGTGAAGTACCTGCCACCAGCCCGGCTAGCTGGTGAAACCACAGTTTGTTTTTTTCGTTTTTTTTCTTCGACCTTCGTCTGAGGAATCGATCTCCTTGAGGTGCTGCCGAATTGCAGGTAAGTCCGTTTCCAATTCGTCGCCACTGTTGTATCCGTGTGTTAATGGAGACACGGAATGCAGGAGTTGGTTTACAGGTGTTTATTGAACAAAGTCTGGAGGTGAACTAAAAGATACAAGACACTATACAGGCTTATATAGCCCGAGTGGCCACTACCGGCATTACAGTACACAGGAGCTCTTAAAGGTACATACACCACACTCCCCTGTTCTACTTTGTAAAAGCACCATGGAATCTTTTAACGCCTCATCCTGAAAGACGGCTCCTCCGACAGCGCGGCACTCCCTCAGTACTGCACTGGGAGCATCAGCCTGGATTTTGTGCTCAAGTCTCTGGAGTGGGTCTGTGAACCCACGACCTTCTGACTCAGAGGCAAGGGTGCTGCCCACCGAGCCACGGCTGACTCAAAGGCAGCGTCCACTTTAGCTGCCTTTGGAAGAGGTAAGTTTGGGTCAAACTATTCACACTGGCGCTGAGACAGTGACTGGAGGATATGAACTTAAGATCATCGTTACAAGAACGAAGGGAGACGCTTTTTAACACAGAGAGTTGTATAGAACATGGAATATCCATAAACACCGCAGGCAAGCAGGTTCCGTATTAGCTTCTCAAAGGTAAGTGGAGAAATATTTGTAAATGAAAAGCTTTAATGGGTTTGGGGAGTGGGACTGAGTGGCTAGGCCTTTCGGCGAGCTGGCACAGGCTCGACGGGCCGAATGGCCTCCTTCTGCATTGTAAAATTCTATGAATCTATGACGAGAGAGGGGAGAGATACAAGTTCAGAGGGAGGTAGATTGGCATGGTTAAGAGGAGTAAAAAAACTGAGATGGGCACTGACTCCTGCTGGGCTCAGTCCCACGGGCACTCTCTGACTTCTGTTACTTTGCCCGGTTGACTATTTTTCATATGTGAGCCGGGAGAATGAGTGCCAGCTATCTGGCCATGGGGGAGTGACATCACAGTCGACAGCCAGCATCCAAAAACACAGAAGTATACACTCACTCACACTCACACAGACACACTCACATACCACATACACACACACTCATACACACACACTCATACACACACTCACATACCACACACACACACTCATACACACACACTCATACACACACTCACACACCACACACACACACACACACACAATCACACTCACTCACTCACACACACTCACTCACACACCACACACACACTCATACACACACTCACACACACACACTCATACACACACTCACTCACACACACACACTCACACACTCACTCTCACACACACTCACACACACTCACTCTCACACTCACACACACTCACTCTCACACACACACTCACTCTCTCACACACACACTCTCACACATGTATACACACTCACTCACACACTCACTCACTCACTTACTCACACACACACACACACACTCTCACACATGTATACACACTCACTCTTACACACACTCACTCTCACTCTCACACATGTATACTCACACTCACTCACACTCATTCACTCACACTCACTCACTCACTCTCACTCTCACACACACTCTCACACTCACTCACTCTCACACACACTCCCACACATGTATACTCACACTCACTCACTCACACTCACTCACACACACGTATACACACACGCACATCTACAGGCAAACACATATGCACCAACATCCACGTGCACACAAACACACACCGACACAAACACAAACACACACAAACACACACTGACGCAAGCACACATCCACACGCAAATGCACACACACACACATTGAAACACAGATAGATGCATGCACCTTTATGCAAATACACACACACACAAGTGCGTGCACGTACACATACTATAACACTTACACATTTACCAGCAGCAATCATAGATCACTTCCTAGCCCAGGGTAGTGACCTAGGTGAGGGGCAGAGTTGCCTATTCCAGCCCTCTATCGTCTCGCTAACTGAGATCCGCTAACCCAGCAGAGACTGGGGAATCGAAGCTGGGATCTTCCTGCCCTGTAAGGCTCATTACACCAGGCAGTCCGCACACAGACTGAGGTAGGAAACGGCTGCTATTATGCGCACTTTACAAAGTTCCTGAGCTATCCTGGTTTTGGAGGAACATATCCTGGTGAAGCAGCTATGTGTTTATCAGGATCCCGGGTTACTGATACCGAGAGGTTACTGTTGGTATAGTTCTTTTATCTGCCAGGTCTCCATGCGGCTTCTCTGATGAGGATTGCTGCAGATAGACTGCTAACTGTTGGACACCTCTCCTGATAACGAACAGTATGAGGGGAATATTTGCTCTTTGATAAAAGGCCCTTTTCTTGGCAAATATTTTGTGAAGGATGTTAATACTGGGGAATGGAATATTTTCCACTTTGACTACCCATTGTCAGGGACAAACCCTCCCAGGTCAGGTACAGCACTTGCTGATGTAGCGTAAAACTCCCTCTACAATACCTCACCCAGTCGAGTGCAGCACTGTGTCAGCCGTGGCTCAGTGGGCAGTGTGATGAAATATGCCATTCATCAGGCACTCTGTATTCTCTGTGTTTGATTGTGCCTGTGACTGTGACAAGCAGGGGAGTTTAGTTTCAGTTTCATTTCCTTACCTGTATTGTATTGTGTGTAGGGCTCCGCCCATACCTGGCCCCTACTTAAGCAGGCCCCAGCGTGTCTCACAGGCAGTACAGCAGATCTCTGGATGAGAGACACTTCTCCACTGTGTATTACTTTCTGAGTTAATAAAAGCCTTGCTTTGCTCCGTTAACGTTGAGTCTCGGATTCATTGAGGCACATCAGGCAGCACTCTCTCTCTCACCTCTCAGTCAGAAGGTTGTGGGTTCAAGTCCCACCCCAGAGACTTGAAGTTATAATCTAGGCCTGACTCTCCCAGTGCAGTGCTGAGGGAGCGCTGCTCTATTAGTAGGTGCTGTCTTTCAGATGACACATTAAACTGAGACCCTATTTACTCTCTCAGGTAAAAGACCCCATGGCACTATTTGAAGAAGTGTAGAATTGCTGTCCTGGCCAGTATTTGCCCCCCCCAATTAACATCACTAAAAAACAGGTTATCTGGTCATTTATCACATTGCTCTTTGTGGGAGCTTGCTCTGTGCAAATTGAGTGTTGCTTTTCCTACATTCAAAGAAAGGCATACATAAGGAGCAGGAGTCGGCCATTCAGCCCCTCGATTAAGCCTGCTCCGCCATTCAATAAGATCATGGCTGACCTTCTACCTCAACTGCACTATCCCCATATCCCTAAATCTATCGATCTCTGTCTTGAATATATTCATACATTTATATTGTGCCTTTAGCGGCCACAGGTCGCCCCAAAATAGTGGCCATGGAATCCTTTATGTCCACCTGAAAGAGCAGACGGGGCCTCAGTTTAACGTCTCATCCGAAAGACGGCACCTCCGACACTGCAGCACTCCCTCAGCACTGGGAGTGTCAACCTAGATTTTGTGCTACAAATTACTGGCGTGGGATTCGAACTCACAACCTTCAAGCAAGAGTGCTGCCCACTGAGCCACGGCTAGCAGCAGTGACTACACTTGAGAAGTACTTCAGTGGCTGTAATGGGCTTTGGGGCGTCCTGGGGTCTGTGCGGGGCCTTGTCTGCAATAGGCCTGTGTATCTTCCGTGGCTTTGACCTTCCCCTTCAGTGTCAGCTGTGGCTCAGTGGGCAGCACTCTCACCTCTGAGTCAACAGGTTGTGGGTTCAAGTCCCGCTCCAGCGACCCGAGTGCAACAAATCTAGGCTGACACTCCAGTGCAGTGCTGAGGGAGTGCGGCACTGTCAGAGGTAAGAACATAAGAAATAGGAGCAGGAGTAGGCCATTCGGCCCTTCGAGCCTGCTCCGCCATTCAATGAGATCATGGATGATCTTCTGCCTCAACTCCATTCACCGGCCCTATCGCCATATCCCTTGATGCCCTTACTAGTCAGAAATCTATCGACTTCTGTTTTGAATATACCCAATGACTGAGCCTCCACAGCCCTCTGGGGTAGAGAATTCCAAAGATTCACCACCCTCTGTGTGAAGAAATGTCTTCTCATCTCAGTCCTGAATGACCGATCCTTTATCCTGAGGCTGTGGCCCCTGGTTCTAGACTCCCCAGCCAAGGGAAACATTCTCCCAGCATCCACCCTATCAAGCCCTGTAATAATTTTGTATGCTTCAATGAGATCCCCTCTCATTCTTCTGAATTCAAGAGAATACAGGCCTAGTTTACTCAATCTCTTCTCATATGACAGTCCTGCCATCCCAGGAATCAAGGTGCTGCCTTTCAGATGAGATGTTAAACCGAGGCCCCGTCTGCTCTCTCAGGTGGACGTAAAAGATCCCGTGGGACTATTTCGAAGAAGTGCAGGGGAGTTCTCCCCGGTGTCCTGGCCAATATTTATCCCTCAATCAACATCACAAAAACAGATTATCTGGTCATTATCACATTGCTGTTTGTGGGAGCTTGCTGTGCGCAACTTGGCTGCCGCGTTTCCCACATTACAACAGTGACTACACTTCAGAAAAGTACTTCATTGGCTGTAAAGCGCTTTGAGACGTCCGGTGGTCATGAAAGGCGCTACAGAAATGCAAATCTTTCTTTTTCTTAGTAGCTGTGGCCCTCTATGACTCAGTACCACACCACTGGCATACTGTGGCTGCAGTGTGTACCATCTACAAGATGCACTGCAGCAACTCGCAAGGCTTCTTCGGCAGCACCTCCCAAACCCGCGACCTCTACCACCTAGAAGGGCAAGGGCAGCAGGCGCATGGGAACACCACCACCTCCAAGTTCCCCTCCAAGTCACACATCATCCTGAGTTAGAAATATATCGCCGTTCCTTCATCGTCACTGGATCAAAATCCTGGAACTCCCTCCCTAACAGCACTGTGGGAGCACCTTCACCACACGGACTGCAGCGGTTCAAGAAGGCAGCTCAGCACCACCTTCTCAAGGGTAAATAGGGATGGGCAATAAACGCTGGCCTTGCCAGCGACGTTCACATCCCATAAACGAATAAAAAAAAAACAACACCAGGTGTAATTACCCATTTAGTGAGTGGGTAGGAATAATGTCGTGTGCTGAATCAGTTACCAAAAGGAAAATCTAATCCAAGGAAATAATCAGAGCAATTTCAGAATGAATGTCCTCAGTCCTGTGATATCTTTTACACTCAAAGCAGCCAAGTATCTAACTCTTTAGTTAGCTACAAGCCAAGCAGAATCATCCCATTGTCAGGACAAATTGTTTTTCTGCGCTCACCAAGGTGAGGGGTTTCAGTGCTAGAAAAGACAGATCTGCATTTCTATAGCGCCTTTCACGACCGTGGGACGTTTCAAAGCACTTTCCAGCCAATGAAGTACTTTTGAAGTATAGTCACTGTTGTAATGTAGGAAACGCGGCAGCCGATTTGCGCACAGCAAGCTCCCACAAACAGCAATGTGATAATGACCAGATCATCTGCTTTAGTGATGTTGGTCGAGGGACATATGTTGGCTCAGGACACCGGGGAGAACTCCCGCTGCTCTTCTTCGAAATAGTGCCATGGGATCTTTTACGTCCACCTGAGAGAGCAGACGGGGCCTCGGTTTAACGTCGCATTCGAAAGACGGAGCCTCTGACAGTGCGGCACTCCCTCAGCACTGGCACTGGGAGTGTCAGCCCAGATTTTTGTGCTCATGTCTCTGGAGTGGGAGCTTGACCCCACACAACCGTCTGACTGAGAGGCAAGAGTGCTGCCCACTGAGCCACAGCTGACACTAGGGATATACTGTCAGCATCAAGCACTCTCAGATCAGGTATAGTGCACATGAACCCAGTGTAAAGCTCTCTCTCAATCTCCATTGGCCTAAACAAAATGGCTCAGTCCCAAACCTCAGCCATCCCGTGGCCTCTCTGACTGAGATTGCCAAATTTTATGTTGAAGGCCCAGGCCTACAAGGAGCTGGACTGAGACTGACCGACTCATCTCGTACAGAAACCTGACAGAGGAGATTTCCTTCCATCCCACAAGTCTCAGCTGGACTTGAACTTGCAGCCTTGTGCCCATCCACTTATGCACTATCTAGTCCCCCAACTGAGAAACCCAAGTGAGGGGCCTCTGCAGGACAGTCCCATGGTTCCTGACAACAGGAACAAGGAAGTGAATCAAGAAGCTGCAGCCGGGTGTCACTAAGGTTTAAGAGCCTGTAGATTGTTGGAGTAAGGGATCTCTGAGGGTTTGAGATCCTGAGAAACATAGAAACATAGAAGATAGGAGCAAAAGTAGGCCACTCGGCCCCTCGAGCCTGCTCCGCCATTCAATGAGATCATGGCTGATCATCCAAATTCAGTACCCTGTCCCTGCTTTCTCCCCATATCCCTTGATCCCTTTAGCCTTAAGAAATATATCCAACTCCTTCTTGAATATGTTTAATGAATTGGCCTCAACTGTCTTCTGTGGTAGAGAATTCCACAGGTTCACCACTCTCTGGGTGAAGTAATTCCTCCTCATCTCTGTCCTAAATGGCTTACCCCTTATCCTTAGACTATGACCCCTGGTTCTGGACTCCCCGACCATCAGGAACATCCTTCCTGCATCTACTCTGTCTAGTCCTGTTAGAATTTTATAGGTTTCAATGAGATCCCCTCTCATTCTTCTAAACTCCAGCGAGTACAAGCCCAATCGACCCAACCTCTCCTCATACGTCATTCCTGCCATCCCAGGTATCAGTCTGGTGAATCTTCGCTGCACTCCTTCCATGGCAAGAACATCCTTCCTCAGATAAGGCGACCAAAACTGCACACAATACTCAAGATGTGGTCTCACCAAGGCCCTGTACAACTGCAGCAAGACATCCTTGTTCCTGTACTCAAACCCTCTCGCTACGAAGGCCAACACACCATTTGCCTTCTTAACCGCCTGCTGCACCTGCATGCATATCTTCAGCGACTGGTGCACAAGGACGCCCAGGTCTCGTTGCACTTCCCCTTCTCCCAATCTATTGCCATTCAGATAATAATCTGCCTTCTTGTTTTTGACACCAAAGTGGATAACCTCACATTTATCCACGTTATATTGCATCTGCCATACTTTTGCCCAATCACCCAACCTGTCCAAATCATCCTGGAGTTTCTCGGCATCCTCCTCACAGCACACATGCCCACCCAGCTTTGTGTCGACTGCAAACTTGGAGATATTACATCTAGTTCCCTCGTCCAGATCATTAATATATATTGTGAATAGCTGGTGTCCAAGGACCGATCCCTGCGGTACCCCACTAGTCACTGGAGACAGTGCAATGAGCCTCCATTTCGACACAACATAAGAACATAAGAAACAGGAGCTTAGTCGGCCATTCGGCCCCTCGAGCCTGCTCCGCCATTCAATGAGATCATGGCTGATCTTCTACCTCAACTCCACTTTCCTGCCTGATCCCCATATCCCTTGATTCCCTTAATATCCAAAAATCTATCGATCTCTGTCTTGAATATACTCAACGACTGAGCCTCCACAGCCCTCTGGGGTAGAGAATTCCAAAGATTCACCACCCTCTGAGTGAAGAAATTCCTCCTTATCTCAGTCGTAAATGATCGACCCCCTATTCTGAGACTGTGACCCCTGGTACTAGACTCCCCAGCCAGGGGAAACATCCTCCCTGCATCTACCCTGTCAAGCCCTGTAAGAATTTTGTATGTTTCAATGAGATCACCTCTCGTTTTTCTAAATTCTAGGGAATATAGGCCTATTTCCTAATCTCCTCAATCTTTTCCTCATAAGTCAATCCCCCCCATCCCAGGAATCAGTCTGGTGAACCTTCGTTGCACTCCCTCTATGGCAAGTATATCCTTCCTTAGGTAAGGAGACCAAAACTGTACACAATACTCCAGGTGTGGTCTCACCAAGGCTCTATATAATTGCAGTAAGGCTTCTTTGCTTTTAGACTCCAATCCTTTTGTAATAAAGTCTAACATATCATTTGCTGTCCTAATTGCTTGCTGTACCTGCATGTTAACTTTCAGACTTGGCCACATGCTAACAAGGGCACAGAAAGGGAGGGCGTGCAGGATGATAGGTATAGGCAGAACAAGGCAGGAAGGTCCACAGCTACAACGGTCAAAAGAAGTAGCAATAAAACAGAGACAAGAAAGGTTGTCACAAATGAAAGATAGGCTGGAGGCTAGAGCTGAGAGAAGAACAATACATCAGACAGCAAGCTTTTCCCTGGAAGGGCAATATTTCTTACCCGTGTCTTCGGTTAAAGGGGCGGGTAGTAAGCTGTGTCAAAACCTCTCGAATCCAAACAGTCACGGTACAGTAAGCGCGATGCGATGAACCTTTGAGATGGGTCGCGGAGGAAGTAAAGACTGTGCCAGGAGCAGCCCCCTCATGCCAGTGGCCCTTGTCATGTGAAGGCCAGGTTAGCAGTCTTCACAAAATATGCGATATAATCCTTGTCTCACGGCGGCCGATGTTTCATTGCCAGGTTTCGCGCCTTCAAAAGATTTATAAGAACTTTAGAACATAAGAACTCGGAGCAGGAGTCGGCCCTATGGCCCCTCGAGCCTGCTCCGCCATTCAATAAGATCATGGCTGATCTGCGACCTCAACTCCACTTTCCCGCCCGATCCCCATATCCCTCGATTCCCCTAGAGTCCAAAAAAATCTGTATTGATCCTGAAATGTGAGAACGTCGCTTTATTCTGGAATTTTCCAACAGAGGGTGAATAGATAAAAATAAAAGGGCGTGACAATAAGAGACTGCACTGATCAGAAACTGCCTGTTGATTTAGAGGCCGCTTTCTATCGTGTGCTGATGAAATAATTTATAATAATAACGAACCATTCCTATCAATGGTGGCTTGGTAACAATAATTAGTTGATTAAGTAGAGTTCCCAAAATGGCGTTTCGCACACTCTTCCTCCTCCCTGCAAACTCGCTGCGTTTAATGCATTTGTTTCTGAACTAACAGGTTGTGGCGACACGCCACCACTGGACATAATCCGCTCACGGCGGCACAGACAGTCTAAGCAGAAGCCCCCAGCCGGGGGCCCTTTCCTCCAGCAACTTGTTTCCCGCAGGGACAGGCTGCCGGGAGCACTTCCTGTCGGGGAAGTATTTAAGTGGATGCGCGGGCTTTTCTAGTTCCTGTTTGTCATGTGGTTGGAATAAAGCAGTTGTGTTTTCAATAGCTCTGGTCTCGACTCCCACGTTTGCCGCGGTATCTCAACACTGGTGACCCCGATGCTCTGGACGAATCCTAAGCTAGCATGGCGGATACAAACGCAGTCACGGTTAAATTACCAGACTTTTGGGAGAACCTCGCCGAAGCCTGGTTCGTTCAAGCTGAGTCCAGATTCCGGCTGAAAGGCATTACAGTCGACGCCACGAAGTACGACTACCTCGTCGCCTCGCTCACCTACGCTACAGTCCCCAAGGTTTGGGCAGCGCTGCAGAATCCACCAACGGAGGGCAAGTACGAACATCTGAAGGCTGCGCTACTTAAAAAATTTCAAACGTCCTCTTACCAGCGCCACTGCCAACTCCTGGACCTCCCCGGCCTTGGTGATGCTTCACCATCAGACCTGCTTTCCCACATGCTGTCCCTCTCAGACGACAAAAATCCTGGCGCCCTTTTTCGCACGCTTTTCATTCGGCAGCTCCCCGCCAGCATACGCCCGCTCATTGTGGAGTCTGACTCCACGGACCTGAATGATATAGCCGAAAAGGCCGACCGGCTGCTCTCTGCACAGGCCGCTCGCGACGTCGCGCCCGACCTCACGGCAACGACCACGCGGTCTTCCCGGGCCGCTAGGCCCGACCGCCCTACCACTCCGGGTCACTGCTACTACCACACCCGTTTTGGCGCTAGGGCTTAACGCTGCACGCCACCGTGTTCCTTCAAACCGCCCCCCGCACCGGCCCCCGCGATGGCCGCGGGGCAGAAGGAGCCCCTACTGTACGTCACTGATGACAGAACCAACCGCCGATTTCTGTGCGACACAGGGGCCCAGCACAGCATCACCCCCGCCTCCGCCCTCGAGATCCAACGCGGCACACGGGGTATCACACTGGCTGCAGCCAACGGCTCTGAAATCCGCACATATGGCACCCGCATGGTCACGCTCGACCTCGCGGGCCGCCGCTACCGCTGGGAGTTCCTCACAGCCAAGGTCCTCTGCCCACTCATCGGCGCCGACTTCCTACGCGCCCACGGCCTCCTTGTCGACATTCCAAGGCACCGCCTCGTCGACATCAACACTATGGCCCCCATCCCCGGCGCCTTTACCCCGGCCCGTTCGGCCGGCCTGACGACCTACTGCCTCGCCAGAGCCACGGACGACTACTCGGCACTCCTAGCTGAGTTTCCCGCCCTCACTAACCCGACCTTTTCGGCCAAAGCCGCCAAGCACGGTGTGGAACACTATATCCCCACCACCAGCCCCCCAGTTTCTGCCCACGCCCGCAGACTCAACCCGGCCAAGCTGGAAATCGCGCGGGCCGAGTTCACCAACATGGAACAACTCGGCATCATCCGCCGCTCCAGCAGCCCTTGGGCCTCGCCCCTCCACATCGCCCCCAAGCCCGGCGGAGGCTGGCGCCCTTGCGGGGACTACCGCCGCCTCAACGACGCCACCACCCCCGATCGATACCCGGTGCCACACATCCAGGACTTCTCGGCCCGACTGGCCGGACGAACCGTCTTTTCCAAAGTCGACCTGGTGCGCGGTTACTACCAAGTCCCCGTACACCCCGCGGACATCCCCAAAACGGCCGTCATCACCCCATTCGGCCTGTTCGAGTTCCTGAGGATGCCCTTCGGCCTCAAGAATGCAGCACAGGCTTTCCAGCGCCTTATGGACTCAGTCCTCCGGGACCTGAACTTCCTATTCGTCTATCTAGACGACATTCTCGTGACCAGCTCCTCCAAACAGGAACACCTCGAACACCTTCGCATCCTGTTCGGGCGCCTAGCCCAACACGGGCTCATCCTCAGCCCGGCGAAGTGCCAATTCGGCCTAACCGAGATCGATTTTCTCGGTCACCACATCACCCCTGCTGGGGCCGTCCCCCTGCCCAACAAGGTGCAGGCCGTCCAGCAATTCCCCCGCCCCACAACCATCAAGGGCCTCCAGGAGTTCCTCGGGATGGTGAACTTCTACAACAGGTTCA
This sequence comes from Somniosus microcephalus, assembly GCF_052327205.1. Taxonomy (NCBI): domain Eukaryota; kingdom Metazoa; phylum Chordata; class Chondrichthyes; order Squaliformes; family Somniosidae; genus Somniosus; species Somniosus microcephalus. Next base: position 12,469,000 of record NC_140994.1, on the reverse strand, counting down.
TCCCCAGAGCCGCAGCCCTCATGAAGCCCCTATACGACTCCCTCTGAGGAAAATCCGGCAAGATGGACGTAGCCTGGACCACTGACACGGCAGCCGCCTTCGACGCCACCAAAAACGCGCTCGCCGACGCCACTCTGCTCGCGCACCCGAGGGCCGATGCCCGGGTCGCGCTCACCACCGACACCTCCGACCACGCGGTCGGGGCCATGTTCGAGCAGTGGGTCAATGGCGCGTGGCAGCCACTTGCCTTCTACAGCCGCCAACTGCGCCCCCCGGAGGTCAAATACTCCACTTTCGACCGCGAGCTTCTCGCACTCCGCCTGTCGGTCCGCCATTTCAGGTTCCTCCTGGAAGGCCGCCCCTTCACCGCGTATGTGGACCACAAGCCACTCACATACGCGATGGCCAAGCACACCGAACTCTGGTCCGCTAGGCAGCAACGCCAGCTCGCGGCCGTCTCCGAGTTTACTACGGACATTCAGCACGTCTCCGGTAGAGACAACATGGTCAACCGACACGGCGAACTCGCACCTCACGTCCCGCCAAATTTACAGCAGGCGCGCTTCGTCTTCGTGCGACACGACGCGCACTGCGGGCCCCTGTGACCCCCGTACGACGGTTCGTACGAGGTACTACAAACCGGGGACAAGGTCTTCAAGCTGCGACTCGGCGACAGGGTCGAGACAGTCTCCATCGACCGGCTCAAACCAGCACACACAGAACCAGGGGAACAGGTCCCCGTGGCCCAGCCTCCAATTAGAGGCCGTCCCCCCGGCAAGCCAGCACAGCCGGCGGCGAACCGCCCGACCCAACCAACCAGACCGGCGACCACTCAGAGCCGCTGCGGCAGAACCATTAGACCACCGTCACGACTCGTCCACTCCTCCTAAGCGGATTCTGGGGGGAGCTCTGTGGTGACACGCCACCACTGGACATAATCCGCTCACGGCGGCACAGACAGTCTAAGCAGAAGCCCCCAGCCGGGGGCCCTTTCCTCCAGCAACTTGTTTCCCGCAGGGACAGGCTGCCAGGAGCACTTCCTGTCGGGGAAGTATTTAAGTGGATGCGCGGGCTTTTCTAGTTCCTGTTTGTCATGTGGTTGGAATAAAGCAGTTGTGTTTTCAATAGCTCTGGTCTCGACTCCCACGTTTGCCGCGGTATCTCAACAAGGTATGGGTTTGTTGAAAAATCTCTAACAAAGATGGTGTCATGAATCTTATCCTTCATGAAGAAATGACTCATGAAGTAACACTGGGCGGCCAGCTGGTGGCGCCGTCCAAGGAGTATAAACACTCGGGCGTGGGCCCAGCTCGGTTTAACGTCTCATCCGAAAGACTGCACTGCACTGGAGTGCCGTATTCCTCCTCTCACTACTGCACCAGCCAGTCTCAGAGCTGTGCTGGTCACAGGTGTGAGGTTATCAGTCGTGAGGCGTCGCACCCATCCCGCGAGTATAAATACATGGTTGAAACACATAATCCTGGCCCGACGCTCCCAATGCAGGACTGAGGGAGTGCCACACAGTCGGAGGTGCCGTCTTTCAGATGAGATTTTAAACTGAGGCCCCGTCTGCTCTCTCAGGTGGACGTAAAAGATCCCACGGCACTATTTCGAAGAAGAGCTGGGGAGTTCTCCCCGGTGTCCGGGCCAATATGTATCCTTCAACCAACGTCACTAAAGAACAGATTATTTGGTCATTTATCGCATTCCTGTTTGTGGGAGCTTACTGTGCGCAAATGTGGCTGCTGCGTTTCCCTATATTACTATATAGTGACTGTGTCATGAAACTTATCGTTCATGAAGAAATGACTCATGAAATAACACTGGGCAGCCAGCTGGTGGCGCCGTCCAAGGAGTATAAATACTCGGGCGTGGGCCCAGCTTGCTCAGGATGTTTCTGTAACCAGGAACTAGTGATGTAACTAGAATCTCATGGTTGTGAAACAGTTGATTAAAGCCTTGTTTTATACTCAACCGAGTGCTCAGTAGTCTTTTTCCATCAGATGGCTTCTCTTTCGGATGAGATGTTAAACCCAAGGCCCCATCTGCTCTCTCGGGTGGACGCCAAAGATCCCGCGGCCACCATTTTGAAGAAGAGCAGGGGAGTTCTCCCCGGTGTCCTGGGGCCAATATTTATCCCTCAACCAACATCACTAAAACAGATGATCTGATCATTATCACATTGCTATTTGTGGGAGCTTGCTGTGCGCAAATTGGCTGCTGCGTTTCCTACATTACAACAGTGACTACACTTCAAAAAGTACTTCATTGGCTGTAAAGCGCTTTGGGATGTCCCACGGTTGTGAAAGGCGCTATAGAAATGCAAGTCTTCCTTTCTTTCTCATCGATACAGTCCCCCAGCTTTATACTCAAACCAAGTGTGTAGTGAGTTTTATTACGTCACCCTTGTCCAGCAAAAATCCATCGATCCCAGATTTAAAATTATTAATTGACCCCCAGCATCTACTGCTTTCTGTGAGAGAGACTTTCACACTTCCACCACCCTTTGCGTGAAGAACTGCTTCCTAACTTCTCTCCTGACTGGCCTGGTGCTGATTTTAAGGTTGTGTCCCACTGCAGAGCGGGTCTGAAATTAAAACCGGAAAAGAGGGCCAAAGGTGGTTGGCCTGCCAGTCCCAAAGTGAGTAAAGAAGGTCGGCCCAAGGCCAAGGGGACAAACTCCCCGTCCAGCAATGTCTTTGACGTAATAAAACTCACTACGCACTTGGTTCGAGTATAAAGCAAGGCTTTAATCAACTTGTTTCAGAACATGGAGGTCTAGTTGTACTTCACTAGTTCCTGTCTTACAAAATGTCCCTGGCAAGCTGGGCCCACGCCCGAGTATTTATACTCCTTGGACGGCGCCACCAGCTGGCCGTCCAGTGTTATTTCATGAGCCGTTTCTTCATGATGAGATTTATAACAGTCTTCACCCCGAACATCAACCACTCAACTGCCCCCCCTCCCCCACCTCCCAAATACCAACAGACCCACCCACTATCACCAGCACTGCTTGCTGTAAAGAATACCGGGGGATATAAATAAGGTTTTGAAGTTGCTAAAGTCAGTGTTGAGGTCTGAGTGCCCAGGAGAAATTCTTCCAATAGCTTGCTTTGAGCTTCATTGGAACGGTGTCGAAGGTCAAACGTGGAGAGGTCAGAGTGGGCACGGGCGGAGGAGTTAATGTAGTAGGCCATAGGCAGGTCAGTATCAGATTTTTATTGAATTAATTCTCGGGATGTTGGGCATCATTTATTGCCCATCGCTGGTGGTGGTGGGGCTTCCTCTTGAACCGCTAGTGGTTTGAAGCAACTGAGGGCAGTTAAGACCCAACCATGTTGCTGGGGGTCTGGAGTCACATATAGGCCCAGACTGGGTGAGGATGGAAGGTAAGGACAGCAGTCAAACAGATGGATTTTTTAACAACAATCTTCATGGGCACTTTTACTGATACTAGCCTTTTATTTAAAGGGGGAAAGATTCGGTGGCGCCCCCTTTGGGGCGCTAACATCGCCGGGTCGTTACTTTTAGCGCCCCGAAAAAGTTAGCGCCCCTGCGCCGTAAATTCACTGGGAGCGCCCCAAGCAGGAGGCGAGGCGCTGCTGGAAGCACTCCACCTCCTTCCTGGGGCGCTACCAGTGAATATCGTGGCAATACGTGCAACAGCGCCACGCACATCAGCACGTAGCGCTGCGGTATTGCAGGCCTCCCTCCCCTGATTAAAGGGGAGGGGCCTAGCGCTGCGCACACCGGGGCCCTGCCGGACCACCGGG
>NC_140994.1:12440227-12460227 GCF_052327205.1 Somniosus microcephalus | reverse complement strand
GTGTGTGTCCCGATCGCTCAAGCTGATGAAGGCAGGAGCTGAGACACGTGGATCAGGAGGGTGTCAGGTTTCACCAACCCCCCCAGAGCAACCTGACCGCCTCCATGTCAGTCGTGCGGAGGCTAAATTTGGCCTCCACTCCCCTCAGTTAGTTTTTTTTGGGCCGTGGGAAGATCGTACGGCGCAATGATGGACGTGTCGGGCGACCAATGGGGTGGAGGCGTGGCTGTCGGAGGGAGGCGGTCATGTGATGAATCCTCCAGGAACATGTCCAACCAGAGGTGGCCACCCAATGATTAAGTCATTACAACTTTCAGTGGCCTTCCAGTGAGGCGTCACTTGCTGATTTCATGGCCTCTCAGGATCGTTTTTATTTTGCGTGGTGTTAGCCGTGAGGGAAAGGGGACGTGATGCACCGAGCCTTTAAAATGCGGCCGCCTCAGTCAGCTCCGAGGCCTGTATTACCGCGCATGGAACGAGCTCCTTGCGGCTTTCAATCGCACAGTGCGCCACTGTTTAAAAAGAATTCCCAGTGGTGGTTTGTGGCCTAGAATGAGTAAGACGCTGGTGCTCCAGCAGTGCTTGTTAAACCGAATGGTGGCTGAATCTTAAGCTTTGGTTTCCTGTGCCTTGCCGCCTCTTTGGAGCCATTGGAATTAAGCGTTCGGCTTCAACAGATTGGAAGAGAAGAGGAAAGCCAACAGTGTTGGTCTCTCAGTGTTCCAGACTAGTAGGTGCTGATACAACAGGTTACACTACTTTCACGACTGACTTTCACTACTGAGGTGTCAGCTGTGGCTCAGTGGGCAGCACACTCACCTCTGAGTCAGAAGGTTGTGGGTTCAAGTCCCACTCCAGAGACTTGAGCACAAAAATCTAGGCTGACACTCCAGTGCAGTGCTGAGGGAGTGCTGCACTGTCGGAGGTGCCGCCTTTCGGATGAGACGTTAAACCGAGGCCCCGTCTGCTCTCTCTCGTGGAGGAAAAAAAATCCCGTGGCACTATTTCGAAGAAGAGCAGGGGAGTTCTCCCTGGTCCCCTGACCAATGTTTATCCCTCAACCAACATCACTAAAACAGATGATCTGGCCATTATCACATTGCTGTGTGTGGGAGCTTGCTGTGCTCATTGTCTGCCGCGTTTCCTACATTGCAACAGTGACTACACTTCAAAAAGTACTTCATTGCCTGTCAAGTGCTTTGGGGAGTTCATGAATGGAGCTATAGGAATACAAGTATTTCTTTTTTATTCAGTGCCAGACTCTCTGAATCAAAGCCAGATGATTAGCAAACCTAGATGGGTTGTCCATTCCAAGGGTGTCCACTTTTGCCAGCAGCTTATCAGTGGGACGTTGGCCCTTTCGGTCCATGTATGTTGTCCACGACCAGCATTTGGATGTGAACGAGCTTGACTTCACGTACCTGAACGTTAGGCCTCGGAAGCAAATTCAAAGACAAATGCTGAAGGAAGTATTGATCCCAGAACTGAGAGGATATACTTATCGGGAAAGATTGAAGAGGCTGGGGCCCTTTTCTCTAGAAAAGAGAAGGCTGAGGGGTAACCTGATAGTGGTCTTTAAGATTATGAAAGCGTTTGGTAGGGTAGCTTATGCCCAAAACTTGGGGCAATAAATATAAGATGGTCATCAATAAATCTAATAGGGAATTCAGGAGAAATTTCTTTAGAAACATAAAAACATAGAGGATAGGAGCAGGAGGTGGCCATTCAGCCCCTCGAGCCTGCTCCGCCATTCAATGCGATCATGGCTGATCATCCAAATTCAGTACCCTGTCCCTGCCTTCTCCCCATATCCCTTGATCCCTTTAGCCTTAAGAAATATATCTAACTCCTTCTTGAATATATTTAATGAATTGGCCTCAACTGCCTTCTGTGGTAGAGAATTCCACAGGTTCACCACTCTCTGGGTGAAGAAATTCCTCCTCATTTCTGTCCTAAATGGCTTACCCCTTATCCTTAGACTGTGACCCCTGGTTCTGGACTCCCCGACCATCGGGAACATCCTTCCTGCATCTAGTCTGTCTAGTCCTGTTAGGATTTTATAAGTTTCAATGAGATCTCCTCTCATTCTTCTAAACTCCAACGAGTATAAGCCCAATCGACCCAATCTCTCCTCATACGTCATTCCTTTACCCAGAGAGTGGTGAGAATGTGGAACTCGCTACCACAGGGAGTGGTTGAGGTGAATAGCACAGATACATTTAAGGGGAAGCTAGTTAAACACAGGAGGGAGAAACTAATAGAAAGTTATGCTGATAGGCTGAGATGGAGAGGAGTGGGAGGAGGCTGGTGTGGGCAATAAACACCGGCACGGACTAGTTGGGCCGAATGGCCTGTCTCTGTGCTGTACATTCTATGCAATTCTCCGTAAGTTGAATTGCTGCACCATTAGCTGCAGGTGCCTATCGCCGATGCTCGGATGGCCTACAGATGTTGGTGCAATTATATTGTTAGCAATAAATTCAATTTGAACTCCGAAGCCAAGCATTGTAAAAACAAAAAAAAAAAACACCTCACCAGGAGCACACTAGCACAGGAAACCCAGTAGAACGGCAAGCTGTAAAGTAAAGCCAGGTCCGCTCTGTGTCAACAAATTGCTTTTTCCCCCCCCCAGTTGTACAGAGCCTTGGTCAGACCCCATCTGGGGCACTGCGCTCAGTTTTAGACACCGCACCTCAGAAAGGGTACTCTGGCCTAGGAGGGGGTGCCGCGTCGATTCACCAGGGGCTTACAGGGTTGAATTATGAGGACAACTTGTTTTTTTTGAGTTTATATGGTTGCGGGGTGATCGAATCGAGGTGTTTAAAATGATAAAGGCCTAGAAATTCGGTAGGCTTAGCGCCGCTTTTGAGGCGCTAGAGGGCCTAGCGCCGGAGTTATGGCCAGTTTGGAAATTGAGTGGGTCCCTAAATCGGCGTTAGGCCGTTAGCGCTGCGCCGGCACCGATGACGTCATCGGTGTGCGCAGCGTCCCGGTTGCCATGGTAACCCGCCCGAACTCCGAAATTGACTTGCGGCCGCCTCGCCCGTGGCAGCCGCAAGCAACGTTCTGGCAGAGGTGCCTTACTGGACTTTGCGCCGGCGCATTAAAGGCCCCGCGGTGGCCGGCCGCTTTCCCGCCGGCCGCCTGGCCGCAGCTCCCTCCCCGGACTTCTCCCCCCCCCCCCCCGGGACAGATGCAAGCCCGGCACTTGTCCGAGGTGCCGGGCTCATTTTTACAATAATTTTCGCGGGCCGCGGCCGGGTGCAGGCAGCTCCTCCTTAAGGGAAGGAGGAGGCCTGCACTTCCCGAACCTGCCGCACCGCAGCGGGCGCCGCAGCGCCGGAATAGCGCCGCAATTCAGCGCGTAGCGCCAGTTTTCAGGCGCAAACAGCTTTCAGCAGCGCCAGCAGCCATTTGGGCGCAGAACTAGTGAATTTTTGGCCCGCCCAGCGCGACTTAGCTCCGGCACTAACTTCCGGCGCTAAAGCCGTCGCTGCGCCAAAACCCAATTTCTAGGCCAAAGAGTTTCTACAGGAAACTCTCGATTTACCGGCACCCAAACAACCGGAAATCTCGGTTAACCGGCAAAATTCAGGAGTAGGTTCAGGTGAGTTTTTCTTCATATTAGTGGCTGTTTCTTGATTCCACGCTGTGTAATCGGGGGTTCCTGCACTTGTTGCTAAGCAACAGGGAAGCCTGGATTTGTTGCTGTGTACGGAGCTCTCGTACCTTTTAACTATACCTCTCTGTAATCCGGACTTTTTGATAAACCGGCACCACACCGGTCCCGTCGGTGCCAGATAAAAAAGAGTTTCCTGTATAGGGTAGATACGGAGAAGTTTTATCCTCTGGTGGGGGGGGAATCCAGAACGAGGGGGCATAACCTTAAAATTAGAGCCAGGCTGTTTAGGGGTGATATCAGGAAATCGTTTTTCAGACCAAAATCTGGAACTCGCTCCCCTAAAATGTTGTGCATCAGAACAAGCAGATAGAAGCTCGGTTTAAAGTCGCTCCCGATCCGGCAATGCCTCGAATTTAAAATTCTCATCCTTGTGCTCAAATCCCTCCTTGGCCTCTCCCCTCCCAATCTCTGTAACCTCCTCCAGCCCAACAACCCTCCGAGATCTCTGCGCTCCTCCAATTCTGGCCTCCTGCGCATCCCTGATTTTAATCGCTCCACCATTGGCGGCCGTGCCTTCAGCTGCCTGGGCCCCGAGCTCTGGAATTCCCTCCCTAAACCTCTCCGCCTCTCTCTCCTCCTTTAAGACGCTTCTTAAAAACCTGCCTCTTTGACCAAGTTTTTCGTCACCTGTCCCTAATACCTCCTTATGTGGCTCAGTGTCAAATTTTGTCTGATAATCGCCCCTGTGAAGGGCCTTGGGACATTTTACTATGTTAAAGGCGCTGTATAAATAGAGGTTGTTGTCTCATCCAATAAACAGCCTCTCTAACAATCTTTCAATAGTGCACTGGAGTGCCGGGTTAGGTTATATGCTCACATCCACAGTGTTTCTTGAACCCACAACCTTCTAATTCAGCGATAAGTGTGCAACCGACTGAACCAGAATAAGGAGGGTAAAAGGCACCATCACTCGCCTCTATGAGGGGGCGAACCTTTCACTCAGTGGTAGCATTTCCCCCCCCCCCGGGTCAGAAGGTAGAGGGTTCGAACCCTGCTCCAGACAGTCCCGGCGAGTGGATACCGGAGCACCGGCCCTGACGTCCAGCGGGGAAAACTGGCGTCCGGTGGGCGTGGGTGGCCCCAGCCCTCACCGTGTGGGTGGCGGGAGCCCATAAACCCCTCCAGTGGGACGCAGGCAACATAATAGAAGCAACACCTCATCGCTGAGCCATTGAATGTCAAGAGGAGGTGGTTAGACTCTTGCTTGTTGGAGATAGTCATTGCCTGGCACTTCTGTGGCGCGAATGTTACCTGCCACTAAAAATGTAGTTTTGGGTGAAACTCCTTTTTCAGGGATTTTCAGTTCCATTTTCTTGGTCTTCACACTACAAAAGTGGCCCTAGTTTACTCTGCTGCAGAATAGTGCTCTGCTAAACGCCGCCGTGAGGATGGTGTCAGGGACGCTCAAGTCCACTCCAACTGAGTGGCCCCCGGTGCTGTCCCACATTTCCCCGCCTGCCATTCGGCGTGACCCCCCTGTGCCCCGTGAGATGGGGAAACAATCATGAGCAACACCGACCTTCCCATTCACAAAGACTTGAAAAACCCACCACGAAAGAGCTTAATATCACGCCGGCCTTTCTGGGAAACAGCAGCCAATGTTCATGCAGCTGGTATTGACCCACTGTCCAGATGGATGGAATCGTGGGACACGTGCAACATAAAGAACCAACACCTCATCACTGAGCCAACAGCAGCGGTCCCTGGCTTCGACCTCCCTCGAAGACAATGGGCGGCGCTCAACCCAATCCGCACAGGGCATGGACGATGCGGCCATCTGCGCCACACGTGGAAGATGAGGGATGACCCGGAGTGAGACTGTGGCCACGAGTCCCAGACCATGGAACACATCACATCAACCTGCCCACTGAGATCTGTTGCGGGAGGCACCTCATTTCCCCACTTGGCATCTCTGGAGGCCATCGAATGGAGAGCCAAACTAGACATCCCATTACAACACAAAAGCAAAATATTGCAGATGCTGGAAATCTGAACTAAAAACAGAAAATGCCGGAAACACTCGGCGGGTCAGGCAGCATCTGTGGAGAGAGAAACAGAGTTAACGTTTCAGGTCGATGACCTTTCATCAGAACTGGAAAAAGTTAGAGATGTAACAGGTTTTAAGTGATTGCAGAGGCAGGGGAAGGGGGGAGGGGAGGAAAGAACAAAAGGGAAGGTCTGTGATAGGATGGAAGGCCGGAGAGATTAAATGACAAAAGGGATGATGGTGCAAGGCAAAAGGAGATGGTAATGGGACAAGTAAAGAAACAAAAGATGGGTCTAGAGGAGGTGTAAATGGGAACGGCAGCTTACATTGAGCTTTGTTGGAACAGTGTAAGAGGCCGAGGACCCGATCACAGACCTTCCCTTTTGTTCTTTCCTCCCCTCCCCCCTTTCCCTGCCCCTGCTTAAAAACCTGTTCCATCTCTATCTGTTTCCAGTTCTGACGAAGGGTCATCAACCTGAAACATTGGGCTGGATTTTCATTGAGGAGGCGGGTAGGAGGCAGGACTACAACTTTCGGGGTTGTAGTCCCGCCTCCATCGAGTTGTGGCTAACCCACGCGATTTAGACTTGATTGACCTTGTTGAACCTGCCCAGCGGGCTCAGCAGGCCAATTAAGGGCCACCCGGCAACAGGTGACATCACAGATTGAAATTTCATCTGTCAAGAGCTTTTGACAGATGAAATATCAGTGTTTCACAGCTGTTTGAAGCTGTCAAACACTGACAATCTGTACTCCAGGTTAATTCCTTCCTCTCAGGATGATTTAGAGATCTCTCCGGAACAGAAAGCAGAGGCTGCAGATTTTGACAGCTCACAGCCATTCTGCTTTCTGTGCCGGTGAGATGAGGGACTCCCGAGACCTGAAGGAAGAAAGGCTGTAAAGGTAAGTAAAGATAAGTAAAACTTCTTTAAACACTTTACACACACCAAACACACTTACCTCTGCACTCATGCACCCATCACTCACCTGAACACCGGACATCTCGACCCCTCCAAGCCCTTCATCCCGACGGCCCGCCTCGCTAACGTGGCGTGGTTTGGAGCCGTCGGGAATCCCACATTTCAACAATGAAAATAGGGATTAGGCTAAAAACTGCCTGTTAACTACCTGTTAACAGGCAGTTAATTGGCACTAACCCCTTCCCGCCTCGGGGAGGCGGGTCCCAGGGCGGGGCGGGTACCCGCCTCCTTTGAAACTGGCATGGAGGCGGGTTGGGGTCAGGATCCCCGATTTCGGGATTTTAAACCCCCACACGCCTCCAATCCCGCCTCCACGGCACACTGAAAATCCAGTTGACACAGATGCTGCCTGACCTGCTGAGTATTTTCTGTTTTTATTTTAGATATCCCATTCTAAGCTTTTCCCTTGTTATGAAACAACAACAACAACCCCTCCAGTCCACAGGACTAACTGCCCCCCCCCCACCCCCCACTCCCCCCCTCCCACCCCATCCACTGGCATAACGATGGCTATTGCCTTGGGCTGTCAGACTGCGAATCAGCCTGCAAATCCTTCCATTACCTCACACAACTCTCCCAAGGGAAAGAGACTGAAGAAATGACAACAGCGTCTACCTTAAAGGAGACAGGAGTGCATCCTTTTTAATTTACAATTTGGTCAGTTGGCTACAATGTCTTTCCAAATGATTTACTTGAACAAGTTTCAACGACTGAAGGCAAGTGGAGAATTGGCTCTTTTCCCTTGTCCCTTTGACCAGTATATTGGATTCAGATGTAAGCTGTATTTAGTGGATTTAAGAGTATAAACAAGTTAATTTGTTTTGGTGGTGGTGGGAGATAAATGTTGGCCTGCACATCAGAGGAAGTCCCTCGCTCTTCTTCCAGTAGTGCCTTGGGGTCTTTGACTTCCTCCTAAGCAGGCAAACGGGGGCCTCAGCGTTACGTCGCATCTAAAAGGCAGCGTCTCTGGCAAGGCAGCACACCCTCAACATTGCACTGAGGCGTCAGCAGAGATTATACGCACTGGTCCCGCAGTGGGGCTTGAACCTGGGATTCCTTCTGCCCAAGGCAAGAGTGAAAGAGAAGATTAAGGCAAATCAAAAAAAAGGACTGGCTAACTGATGCCAGTTTAAATTGCCAATCGCAGGACTGTTGGAGGGAGTGAATGTTGAAGTTGAGGAGTTCCTCCGTTTTTTGAGGTCCTGGAGTTGGGATTAGGAGATGGCGTGAGAGGTCTTGCCTTCAACACAAAGCAGAAAGAAGATGTAGGACATCATGTCCAAACTTAGAAGGAACATAAAAGAAGTAAAAACAACAGAACTCATTTGAGGTACCTTTGCCCCGATTTGGTTGAACAGTGTTTGACTCGCAAGCAAGGATGAAGGGAAGGAGAAGTGGCGTGGCAGAGCGAAAGGAAAGATTGCTCATTGAGTGCCTTTGAACTGGAGCAGCTTGGCACTAGCCTTTGAGTTTGAACGGACTTGGGTTCTGTTCAACAATCCCATGCTTAGCCTCTGAGAGCCAAAGAAATTTCCTCTCGGAGCCAAAACTGGCTCTGGAAGATGTGTCTGTGAAGATGATTTTCATTTTTTGCAGGCCAAAAGCTGACTGTAATAATGTAGAATTTGACAAATGAATATTAAAAAAACACTATGGAATGTTCTACATAAAATTGAAATATTTTGGTGCGGAATATTTACCAGGCGGTCACTAGGTTTGCTCGACCGTTTTTGTACAGCCTGACAACTATCTTTACAATCCCAATTTCCCCCCTCCTCTCCTTTGTCCATATCTCTGGCCAAGTAGGTATTGCTCGCTCTTTTAAACAACAACAGCAACTTGTATTTACACAGCGCCCTTAACATAGTGAAATATCCCAAGGCGCTTCACAGGAGCGATTATCAAACAAAATTTGACATCGAGCCACATAAGGCGGCATTAGGGCAGGTGACCAAGAGCCTGGTCAAAGAGTTAGGTTTTAAGGATTAAACCACAAGGACCTGCAGGATATTTAACCCATGGTGACGCAGATTCACTTTACAGCTCTGTCCTTTCATCCCAGGTAGCAGTGTGGAGAATCAACGCTGGACTTTCTGCAGGTCCAGCACATCGTTCCTAATAAGTGAGCACAGAATGCTTTGACCAGAGAAGTAAAGGAAGTGCCAGAAAGAGCTGTAGCCTTGCGTCCAACTGATGTGCGCCACCTCGTCCCTCCCCTCTCCCCACTGTGGAGTTGCTCCCAAATTAAGGCTGGCTCCTCCTTGAACCTTGGGACCAGATAGCTGGAGCAAAATGATCATCCTCGTTGTTCCTGTGTTCCTGTGAATACCCTCAGAATGTGCTGTTTGGCAACGGAACTATGCACGTGGCAGCAGTTTCCACAACTGAGAGTGGTCCTGCCAAGGGCTGAATCATAAAATGCAAGGTGGAGTATGGGATGGAGCAGCACTGACCAGGTGGCTTCCAGGCTCAACGTCTGGTCTGCATTGAGCCTGCTGATCTCAGTTGAGGGCGCTACAGTTGGCCACCGGGCCTTGGGCTACAGAATGGGAAAAAATAACGTCAGCCTTTGGCTCTTCAGTTTACCTCTCTAGAGCTGCCGGCATCTGGGAAGTTTCTGGAGCGAGGTTTATGAGGAACACAGGAACGGGAGGAGGCCATTCAGCCCCTCGAGCCTGCTCGGTCATTCAATGAGATCACGGCTGATCTGTGACCTAACTCCATAAACCCGCCTTTGGCCCATATCCCTTAATACCTTTGGTTAACAAAATTCTTTCAATCTCAGATTTAAAATTAACAATTGATCTAGCATCAATTGCCGTTTGCGGAAAAGAGTTCCAAACTTCTACCGCCCTTTGTGTGTAGAAGTGTTTCCTAATTTCACTCCTGAAATGTCTGGTTTTAATTTTTAGACTATGCCTCCTAGTCCTAGAATCCCCAACCAGCGGAAATAATTTCTCTCTATCTACCCTGTCTGTTCCCCTTAATATCTTGAAAACTTCAATCAAACCACCCCCTAAGTGTGTGGCACAGGCTCCAAGCCCCATTTTGCCACATTAACATTTGAAGGGCAAGTTTTTCAAATGCATGTTCCGGGAAATGAAGCGGTGCCCGCTGGGAGGGCAGGGTAGGGAATCACTGAGGGTCCATGTCAGAGGTTACACGGTTGGGAAAAATGGCCCTTTCAAAACAAGAGACCTCAAACTAAGTGGGGTAATTTTTGAATCTGGGGACTAGTGAAAAATGGGCGATACCGTATTGGCCGCCCATAATATGCCACACCTGATGTTGCTTTCCTCTGAAGCCCATGGAAGGTAAAATCAGATCATAACCTTGGCCCCTATCATATTTTTATATTTTTTATCCACACTTTTGGTTTTGTGCCTTTTCCTTTTTTCCTCTCTCTCCCACATGGCAGCTGTCTCTCACTCTGCCAGCGCATTTCACACTTCATCTAGAGCCATCGTTTGTCTCTTTACCTGTCCTATTACCATCTCGTCTCACCTTGAATATCTCTTAATGTCTCTTCACCCCCCCCAGACCTTCCCTTTTGCTCTTTCATCCCCTCCCCCACTTCCCAGCCCCACAAACTGGCCTTTTAATCTGTTTCATTTCCTGCTTTTTTTCCTCAGTCCTGACGAAGGGTTTCGACCTGAAACGTTGACTCTATTTCTCTCTCCGCGGATGTTGCCCTGGCCTGCTGAGTTTTTCCAGCGTTTTCTGAACGTAAAATCAGGCTGGGCGTATAACGGGCGGTTAATTCGATATGGCCCATTTTGCACTCTCTCTCAAAGTTAAAATGACCCCTCAGTGAGTCCCAATTGAACTGAATTAGGTTTGATGTCTACCTCGATCCCCCATCTTCTCGTCATCGAGCCGATGTCTCACTCAGTGGAGCCCTGGACTCAAGGCCTTGACGTCTTGATCAAGATACACTCAACCTTTCACCCTCCCAAGATGAGTGAGTGCCATAGAAACATAGAAACATAGAAGATAGGAGCAGGAGTAGGCCATTCGGCCCTTCGAGCCTGCTCCGCCATTCAACGAGATCATGGCTGATCATCCAAACCCTAGCACCCGGTCCCTACACCGACAACCATCCCACCCAAGCCCTATCCCCGTAACCCCGTAACCCCACGTATTTAATCCCCCCTAACACTAAGGGCCAATTTTTATCATGGCCAATCAACCTAACCCGCACATCTTTGGACTGTGGGAGGAAACCGGAGCACCCGGAGGAAACCCACGCAAACACGGGGAGAATGTGCAAACTCCACACAGTCACCCGAGGCCGGATTCAAACCCGGGTCCCTGGCGCTGTGAGGCAACAGTGCTAACCACTATGCCACCGTGCCACCTCTTATAATATGGAAAACAAATAAGGAGCAACAGGGACCGAGCAGAGCTTCTCAAACAACAACAGCTCGCATTTACATAGCGCCTTTAACATAGTAAAACGTCCCAAGGTGCTTCACAGGAGCGATAATCAAACAAAACCTGACACCGAGCCACATAAGGAGATATTAGGACAGGTGACCAAAAGCTTGGTCAAAGAGGTAGGTTTTAAGGAGCGTCTTAAAGGAGGAGAGAGAGGCGGAGAGGTTTAGGGAGGGAATTCCAGAGCTTAGGGCCCAGGCAACAGAAGGCACGGCCGCCAATGGTGGAGCGATTATAATCGGGGATGCTCAAGAGGCCAGAATTGGCACAACATAGATATCAAAGTGCTGCAGTATCTCCTGGCTTAACAACAGAAAATGCTGGAAATACTCAGCAGGTCAGGCAGCATCCGTGGAGAGAGAAACAGAGTTAACGTTTCAGGTCTGGGACCCTTTTTCAGAGCTGGAAAAAGTTAGAGATGTAACAGGCTTTAAGCAGGTGCAGAGGCAGCGGGGGGGGGTGAGGGGAGGAAGGAACTAAAGGGAGGGTCTGGACAGTCCTTGCGTCCCAGCCCATGGCCCCTCTGACATCACTGGCCTTGTCTGGAACAGGCAGTGGCTCCACCCCCCTTACAAGGCCCTAGTTACCTCAGATCCCGGCCTAATCTCCAGCCCGGCCGGTGCATCCCTACCAGAGTTACGGTGGAAGTACGTCAGAAGGGCCTTGGATTTTTCACAACCGAACCGCCCCCCCTCCCTTCTCTCTCTGCCTGAAGACTAAAGGGGGGGGGGGGGAAATCCAGCAAGACTCCTGCGTGTGTGTGAGCATCAGAAGTGGACAGGATAGGGCTTGGTTGTGATGCCCCGTGTTGTCGAATAGCCGGGGGCATCCAATGTCTGGCGATCGCTCATCGGATTGGAGGTCCACCAGCCTCTGTTGGCACCTGTGCCCCAGCACAAGGCAGCACCTTCAGGAGAAGTGGGCACTGAGGGGCGAAAGTGTCAGCAAAATCTTTTCTTAATTGCCCAAAATGTCAGATTTGAGAGAGAAGCGAAATTGATTCCTGCTTTATTTTGGAGGCCAGGGAATTGTTAAAAATACGTTGTAAATAGTAAATTCCCTTTTCGCATTCCGTACACATAAGATCATTGAGATCAGCCGAACACAGTCTAAGATGTAGGGTAATACATGTCAAAACATCTGGGACAGGAGGCCCTGAGCTCATGTCACGCTCTACGGCCTAGAAATTGGATCGCGCTGTGCCCGTTTTACAGGTGGGAAGTGGACACTAACGCTTCCAACATAGCGGAAGTGCGCCGCCCGCCATATTGATGAAGACTTCTCCATAGGCGTCCGGGGCATGCGCCTGAATCAGGAATGAGGCCCTTTGCATACACAAATCACAGAATCATAGAAATTTACGGCACAGAAGGAGGCCCTTCGGCCCATCGTGTCCGTGCCGGCCGAGAAAGAGCGATCCAGCCTTAATCCCACTTTCCAGCTCTTGGTCCGTAGCCCTGCAAGTTTACGGCACTTTTTAAATGCGATGAGGGTTTCTGCCTCTACCACCCTTTCAGGCAGTGAGTTCCAGACCCCCACCACCCTCTGGGTGAAAAATAAGGTGGGGAGGGGCGGGGATAACCTAACGCCTGTTTGAGGCCCCCTTTTCAAAAGTGGATTGCGCATGACAATTCTTCAGGCGCTTGACAGCCAAACCAGGGGTCCTTAAAGGGGCCGCGGGAGATTAATTTAATTTAATTAAACTTTAACTTGTTAGTGTGGAGCCAGGAGGAGCAGGAACGTCCCACCCCACCCGACCCCCACCCGCGGCTCCACATTGAATCCGTGGACCGCTGACAACCACTGCTTGCACCGGGCCCCACCCTACCCCCACATTCCCGATTCCCTCCTTCACGAGCCGGCAAGCGTGCGCTGTTCCCCAGATCGCTGCCCCAGTTGCAGGCGCCGTCCAATCCCTGGGCCTTCACGTCGATGCGGTTTACGTCCCAGGATGTTGCAGGCTTGCACAGGCTTAAGAGAGTTAATGTACCGCCAGGGTCACAGCAGCTCACATTTATATAGCGCCTTTAATGTAGTAAAACGTCCCACGGTGTTTCACAGGGGCGATTATCAAACAACATTTGACACCGAGCCACATAAGGAGTTATAGGGACAGGTGACCAAAAGCTTGGTCAAAGAGGTCGGTTTTAAGGAGCGTCTTAAAGGAGGAGAGAGAGGTGGAGAGGTTTAGGGAGGGAATTCCAGAGCTTAGGGCCCAGGCAGCTGAAGGCACGGCCGCCAATGGTGGAGCGATTAAAATCGGGGATGCGCAAGAGGCCAGAATTGGAGGAGCATGGAGATCTCGCAAGGCTGTGGGGCTGGAGGAGGTTACAGAGATAGGGAGAGGGGGCGAGGAGGCCACGGAGGGATTTGTAAGCGAGGATGAGAATTTTTAAATCGAGGTGTTGCCGGACCGGGAGCCAATGTAGATCAGCGAGCGCAGGGGGGTGATGGGCGAACGGGACTTGGTGCGAGTTCGGACACGGGGAGCAGCAGGAGTTTTGGATGAGCTGAAGTATACGGAGGGTGGAAGGAGAACGCTTTGTGGTGGTCCCCCCATCGTCCCCTTTCAATGCTTGTGTTCTACGAGGGATGTCAACGCTATGGGAAAGGTACCCAGTGACGGCACTGAGCAAGGCTAGGGCAGGCACGGCATGGTTAGATGCGGAGTGAAGCCTCCGCGCGCCCCCCCATCCCCGGCCCAGACAATGTACCCCCTGACATAAGAAAACTACTAGGCAGTTGGCCTAAGTGTTAAACAAAGCTTTAATCAACTGTTTTACAACATGGAGGTCTAGTTGTGTCCTTCACTAGTTCCTGTTAAGAATGTCCTGCGCAAGCTGGGCCCATGCCCAAGTATTTATACTCTCCCTGGACAACGCCACCCGCAGGCCGCTCAGTATTATTTCATAAGTCTTTCTTTCATGAATGACTGATTCATGTCACCCCCCACCTCCAGCCCTGACACGGCGCGATGACATTCCACTTTCCGCCCCCAACCATCTCGTAGCCTAGGTGAACGAGATTGTCACATTGGGCAACGTGGACCGAGACTGTGGGACCCGACAGACGGAGGAAACTTTAGTCTAGGCCCCGAGGCTCGGGCACAGGGTGGCAGAGGTGAAAGGTCAGTGTTAGCTTTACTCTATTCCCCACAGGCCTCCTGACATTTTCCCCCACAAGATCACGAGGGGTCATGCGGGCCTAGGCTGGCCAAAAGGCCATGTACAGGAAACTCTTTGGTATCCGGCACCGACGGGACCGGGATGGTTGTCGGTTGATTAAAAATTCTGGATGACGGAGAGGGTTATCTACCAAGGCTATTTTTAACAAACAGAAATAAAAAAATCAAGAAATGTGCAGTATACAGTAATTGGGTACTCACCTACAGAATGTTGTGTTAAATGGATGGTGGAAGATGCTTGATTAAGTACAGGACTGCCAGTTGAGGGTAATCCATAACTCTTTAATTACTTAACAGTAATCTCTTGGGAGTACAGCGCCAAGAAGCCGAGTAGTGGCAGTTTGGAGAACTACCCCCACTGACTAACTCGGTCACCGCGGGAGACTCAGACTCGGACACATTGCCGGTTATTGAGGCGTTGTTTTCGGAGTGAGAATTTTGCCGGTTAATAGAGATTTCCGGATATTTAGGTGCCGTTTAAACGAGAGTTTCCTGTACCCACTCTGCCTTGCCGTATTTAAAGAGGTTGGAGGGATGTGATGATGGTTTAGCCCCATTACTGGATCTGAATGGCTCCCTAATTTGACAACACAACGGTCACTATGATTCAAAAGTAATTTATTGTGTGACCTGCTTTGAGGGATTTTGACATGATAACATGCTGTATAAAGATTCAGGAAAGATTGGATCGGCTGGGGTTGTTTTCTTTGGAACAGAGGAGGCTGAGGGGAGATTTAATCGAGGTGTATAAAATTATGAGGGGCCTGGATAGAGTGGATAAGAAGGGCCCATTTCCCTTGGCAGAGAGATCAATAACCAGGGGGCACAGATTTAAAGTAATTGGTAGAAGGATTAGAGGGGAGTTGAGGAGAACTTTATTCACCCAGAGGGTGGTGGGGGTCTGGAACTCACTGCCTGAAAGGGTGGTAGAGGCAGAAACCCTCATCACATTTAAAAAGTACTTGGATATGCGCTTGAAGTGCCGTAACCTGCAGGGCTACGGACCAAGAGCTGGAAAGTGGGATTAGGCTGGAGAGCTGTTTATCAACCGGTGCAGACACGATGGGCCGAATGGCCTCCTTCTGTGCCGTAAATTTCTATGTTTCTATAAATTTAAACACAAACAAACTTTCCAAACCGCATAAAAAGATAGTTGAAACTTCAGATAATTGGCAAAAGAACCAGGTGGAGGGGGGGGGGGGAGATGAGGAGAATTTTTTTAACGTGTCGAGTTGTTGTGATCTGGAACGCGCTGCCTGAAAGGGCGGCGGAAGCAGATTCAATAATAACTTTCAAAAGGGAATTAGATAAATACTTGAAAAGGAAAAACATGCAGGGTTACGGGGAAAGAGCGAGGGGGGGTGGGACTATTTGGAGAGCTCTTTCAAAGAGCCGGCACAGGCACGATGGGCCGAATGGCCTCCTTCTGTGCTGTGTGATTCTGTTCTATTTGTCTGAACGTGTAATCAGACACTCTTTGGAAGGTCACCAGCTAAGTGTAGTGTTGAATAAAGCAGCTTTGCATCTGTGGCTTCAATCCCAGTTACAGATGGGAATCAGTCAGCCAAAAGAGCGACATTCACTCTGCTATTTGCTAAACCTTTACAAACCTCTGGCTAGGCCTCAGCTGGAGTATTGAGCACAATTCTGGGCACCACACTTGAATCACTAAGAAAGAAAGACTTGCATTTATATAGCATCTTTCATGACCACCGGACGTTTCAAAGCACTTTACAGCCAATGAAGTACTTTTGAAGTGTGGTCACTGTTGTAATGTGGGAAACGCGGCAGCCAATTTGTGCACAGCAAGCTCCCACAAACAGCAATGTGATAATGACCAGATAATTTGTTTTTAGTGATGTTGGTTGAGGGATAAATATTGACCAGGACAAACTCCCCTGCTCTTCTTCGAAATAGTGCCATGGGATCTTTTATGTCCACCTGAGAGAGCAGACAGGGCCTCGGTTTAACGTCTCATCCGAAAGACGGCACCTCCGACAGTGCAGCACTCACTCAGCACTGCACTGGGAGTGTCAGCCTAGATTTTGGTGCTCAAGTCCCTGGAGTGGGACTATGAACCCACAACCGTCTGACTCAGAGGCGAGAGCGCTGCCCACTGAGCCACGGCTGACACTGTGGTTCCTGCACAGAAGGAGGCCATTCGGCCCGTCGAGCCCGTGCCGGCTCTCTGCAAGAGCACTTCAGCTTTAGCAAGGATGTCAAGGCCCTTGGAGAGGGGGCAGAGGAGGTTTACCAGGATGATACCAGGGACCAGGGACTTCAGTTATGTGGAGAGACTGGAGAAGCTGGAATTGTTCTCCTTAGAGCAGAGAAGGTTAAGGGGAAACCTAATAGAGGCGTTGAAAATTACGAGGGGTTTTGATAGAGCAAGTTGGGAGGAACCATTTCCTCTGGCAAGTGGGTCAGTAACCAGAGGTCATAGGTTTAAAATAATTGGCAAAAAAACTAGAGGGGAAATGAGGAGAAATTTCTTCACACAGAGGGTTGTTAAGATCTGGAACGCACAACTGAAAGGGTGGTGGAATCAGATTTAATTGGAACTTTTTAAAGGCAATTGGACACGTACTTGAAGAGGACTATTTGCAGGGTTATGGGGGGAAAAGCTGGGGAGTGGGTCTAATTGGACAGATCTTTCAAACAGCCGGCACAGGCACAATGGGCCGAATGGCCTCCTCCCGTGCTGTAGGGTTCTATGATTCTATGATTTCTAGTAAAATCCTAAACACGTTCTAAAAGAATGTGTCAGCTTGGCTCAGTGGTGGTGTGCACATTGCTAGTCGTGGGGTTAAAGCCCCACACCAGGGACTTGAGCTCGTAGACCAGGCTGACACTCCCAGTGCTGTACTGAGGGAGTGCTGCACTGTCAGAGGTGCCGTCTTTCAGGCGAGGGGTTGAACCGAGGTCAGCGCTGCCTGTTGAGGCGGACGTCGGCGATCCCATGGCACCAGCGGGGGGAGTTCTCCCCGGTGTCCTGGCCAACATTTACCCCTCAACCAGCGGAGATTATCGGGTCATTCATCTCATTGCTGTTTGTGGGATCTTGCTGTGCGCGAATTGGTTGCCACCTTTCCCCTACATAACAACAGTGACTGCGCTTCAAAGGTTCTTCATTGGCTGTGAAGTGCGTTGAGGATGTGGAAGCTGCTATATAAATTTATTCTTTCATCATTATGTTTGCGCTTTCAGTAGCAATTCTTATTGTCGTGTCAGACATATCCTGGTTTGATCACCTTTATTCTGAAGTATCCATTCCCCCTCACCTAGCACTCAGAACTGTGAGGTTGAATAAACCTGGCTTGCATTCTTTTTCTTAATTCATTCATGGGATGTGGGCGCCGCTGGCAAGGCCAGCATTTATTGCCCATCCCTAGTTGCCCCTCGAGAAGGTGGTGGTGAGCCGCCTTCTTGAACCGCCGCAGTCCGTGTGGTGAAGGTGCTCCCACAGTGCTGTTAGGGAGGGAGTGCCAGGATTTTGACCCAGCGACGATAAAGGAACAGCCGATACATTTCCCAGTCAGGATGGTGGGTGACACTTGGGTTTAGAAGGTTGAGGGGTGATTTAATCGAGGTCTTTAAAATTATAAAAGGGATCCGATAGGGTAGATACAGAGATTGTACAAATACAGAAACAAGGCACAGGAACAGGCCATTCGGCCCAGCTGGTCCGTGCCGGTGTTTATTCTCCACACGAGCCTCCTCCCACCTTACTTCATCTCACCCCATCAATATAACCTTCTATTCCTTTCTCCCTCATGTGTTTATCCAGCTTCCCCTTAAATGTATCTATACTATTCACCTCAACCATTCCCTGTGGGAGCGAGTTCCACATTCTCACCACTCTCTGGGTAAAGATGTTTCTCCTGAATTCCCGATTGGATTTATTAGTGACGATCTTATATTGATGGCCCCTGGTTTTGGATACAGAGAAACTATTTCCTTCAGACCAAGAATGGGCATAATCTTAAAATTAAAGCTGGGCCGTTTTTCAGTGAAATTAGGATGCTTTTTTTTCACACAAAGTGTTGTGGGAATCTGAAACTCTCTCAGGAACAACAGCCTGCATTTACATAGCGTCTTTAATGAAGTAAAACGTCCCACGGTGCGATTATCAGACAAAATTTGACACCGAGCCACATGAGGAGAAAGTAGGACAGGTGAAAGAGGTCGGTTTTAAGGAGCGTCTTAAAGGAGGAGAGAGAGAGAGAGAGGCGGAGAGGTTTAGGGAGGGAATTCCAGAGCTGAGGGCCCCAGGCAGCTGAAGGCACGGCCGGTCAGTGGTGGAGCGAAGAAAATGAATGTTGGGTTAATTCGAGTTTTCAAGACTGCGAGCGATAGATTTGTGCTGGGCCAGGGTATCGAGGGAGAGGGAGCAAAGCCAGTTGTTGTTGTTGTTGAGTGACCACTGCTGGTCAGTGTGAGGAGACCGCCCACAGTCACATCCTGGCACTCGTTGTCCAGGCTCATTGGAAGAACAGCACTTGTACAGGCCAGTGGAGATGGGCTGATGCCTATCGTCCTGTTGCCCGGTAACAGCGAGGGCCTTCAAGGGAGCGGCGGAGAAAAATTAAACGTCAGTCATCCCCTTTTTTTTTAATTTTAAGAACTTGTTTCCAGCTGCCTGATCCGCGAGGGCCTTCTTTGGCAAGACAAGATTCTGGGTCTCAGGTATCTGGCAGGCACTCTTTTTTCATCCCTCTCCCTATGTCATCTTTCTTCTCCATTACTGCTACGCTGCTTTGAGAGCAAAGGTTGGCCTGGCTGATTAATAATGTGGAGTCCTTCGTTCCATGACTGCAAAACCCCTGTGCTAGTGCCAGGCCTGCAGAGTTGCTTCAAGAAAATAAGTCTTGAGGGAAGTGAAGAAAAAGGTAGAGAGAGAGAGAGAGACAGACAGACACGGAGAAAGACAGACACACACAGAAACAGAGAGAGCGAGAGAGAGAGACACAGGGAAAGAGAGACACGGGGAAAGAGAGACACACACACAAACAGAGAGAGAGAGAGACAGACAGACACAGGGAAAGACAGACACACACTCAAACAGAGAGAGAGAGAGACAGACAGACACGGAGAAAGACAGACACACACAGAAACAGAGAGAGCGAGAGAGAGAGACACAGGGAAAGAGAGACACGGGGAAAGAGAGACACACACACAAACAGAGAGAGAGAGAGACAGGCAGACACAGGGAAAGACAGACACACGCTCAAACAGAGAGAGAGAGAGACAGACAGACAGACACGGAGAAAGACAGACACACACTCAAACAGAGAGAGCAAGAGAGAAAGAGACAGAGAGAGAGACACACAAACAGAGAGGGAGAGAGACAGAGAAAGACAGACACACACAGAAACAGAGAGAGCGAGAGAGAGAGACACAGAGAAAGAGAGACACACACAGAGACAGTAACAGACAGAGAGAAAGATCGATAGACACACAATGCACAGATACAGAGAGCGATTGAGAGGGAGCAGAAACAAAAAAAGACAGACACACATAAGCACACCCACACATAGATAGACAGAGAGAAAAGCAGACATAAAGGAAGATAAATACACACAAAAACTGAGACGCACACATTGTAGGGACAAGAGAGAGACAAAGGGGAAAGAGAGATAGAAGAGACAGAGAGAGGGAAACAGTAACAGTGAGAGACAAGGAGAGAGATTGAGTGAGACAGAGACACAGACAGACAGATGTAGGAGAGCT
>NC_140994.1:12422727-12432727 GCF_052327205.1 Somniosus microcephalus | reverse complement strand
AGTGTGTGTGTGTCTGAGTGTGTGTGTGTGTGAGTGTGTGTGTGTCTGTGTGTGTCGGCTGTTTTTTTTGTCCCTCTGTAGTATAATATTTCATTTGTTCACTGGCACTGCCAGAGCTGAAGGTTCCTGATAACTGCATGAGGCAATCACAGTGAATGGAGCCAGGAGACTTTGGTCAGTGAATGAGTTCCCCCTTGGAAATGACTGGCTGTAATTGACGCAGTCTGCGCAGGGGGTCTGGCTTTAAATCGCGAGCAGCCATCCCCCAACCCTATCCCACCTCCCTAAACACAACAGGAATGTTGGCGGCAGTTTAATTTTCGGGATGAAAGGAGAATGCTGTCAAAATAAAGCTCTTCACTATTTCTGTAGATACCTCATCCGCTGCATGGTGTTGCTGAGGGGAGTGTGAGCCCTGCACAAGTAGGGCTTTACACTCGGAGGGTGCTTTCTACAGACATTAAACTGTGAGCTTCATAAAATAGAAGCTCTTGCCTCAGCTGAAATGGGTTGCTGGAGAGTTGTAAAATCAATTCATAGACATGTCTGTGGAACGTGACAGGGAATGTAATTCAATGTGATTCGTTTGTAAACATGTTTTTTTCAAAAAAAACACACACTCACGCGCACATCCAATCTGGATGGAAATGTGGTCACGGTTCCCCCCGTAACAGCAATGAGTTTGTGGAGACCACGGTCTTGGTTTTAAATTTCTCATCCTTGTTTTCAAATCCCTCCATGGCCCTCGCCCCTCCCTATCTCTCTAACGTCCTCCAGCCCCACAACCCTCCGAGAACTCTGCGCTCCTCCAACTCTGGTCTCCTGTGCGTCCCCAACTCCCTTTGCGCCACCATTGCCAGCTGTGTTCTCAACAGTCCAGGCTCCAAGCTCTGGAATTCCCTCGCGAACCCTCTCCGTCTCTCCATCTCGTTTAAGGCGCTGCTTAAACCCCACCTCTTTGACCTGCCCTAATGTCTCTTTCTTTGGCTCGGTGTCAAATTTTGTCTGATTGGCACACCTGTGAAGCGCCTTGGGACGTTTTACTACGTTAAAGGCGCTATATAAATGCAAGTTGTTGTTGTTGTTGAGAGGAGCTCCTGTTCCTTCCAGCACCACAGAAGGCAGCCTCCTGGTGAACAGCCTCCTGGTGAACAGTCTCCTGGTGAGCAGTCTCATGGTGAACAGCCTCCTGGTGAACAGCCTCCTGGTGAGCAGCCTCCTGGTGAGCAACCTCCAGGTGAACAGCCTCCAGGTGAACAGCCTCCTGGTGAACAGTCTCCTGGTGAACAGTCTCCTGGTGAACAGCCTCCAGGTGAGCAGCCTCCAGGTGAACAGCTTCCTGGTGAACAGCCTCCTGGTGAACAGCTTCCTGGTGAACAGCTTCCTGGTGAGCAGCCTCCTGGTGAGCAGCCTCCAGGTGAACAGCCTCCTGGTGAACAGTCTCCAGGTGAGCAGCTTCCTGGTGAACAGCCTCCTGGTGAACAGCCTCCAGGTGAACAGCCTCCTGCTGAACAGCCTCCTGGTGAGCAGCCTCCAGGTGAACAGCCTCCTGGTGAGCAGCCTCCTGGTGAACAGCCTCCAGGTGAACAGCCTCCAGGTGAACAGCCTCCTGGTGAGTAGCCTCCAGGTGAACAGCCTCCAGGTGAACAGCCTCCAGGTGAACAGCCTCCAGGTGAACAGCCTCCTGGTGAACAGCTTCCTGGTGAACAGCCTCCAGGTGAACAGCCTCCAGGTGAACAGCCTCCTGGTGAGCAGACTCCTGGTGAGCAGACTCCAGGTGAACAGCCTCCAGGTGAACAGCCTCCAGGTGAACAGCCTCCTGGTGAACAGCCTCCAGGTGAACAGCCTCCTGGTGAGCAGACTCCAGGTGAACAGCCTCCAGGTGAACAGCCTCCTGGTGAGCAGACTCCAGGTGAATAGCCTCCTGGTGAACAGCCTCCTGGTGAGCAGCCTCCAGGTGAACAGCCTCCTGGTGAGCAGCCTCCAGGTGAACAGCCTCCAGGTGAACAGCCTCCTGGTGAGCAGACTCCAGGTGAATAGCCTCCTGGTGAACAGCCTCTTGGTGAGCAGCCTCCTGGTGAACAGCTCCTGGTGAGCAGCCTCCTGGTGAACAGCCTCCTGGTGAACAGCCTCCAGGTGAACAGCCTCCTGGTGAACAGCCTCCAGGTGAACAGCCTCCTGGTGAACAGCCTCCTGGTGAGCAGCCGCCAGGTGAACAGCCTCCTGGTGAGCAGCCTCCAGGCGAATAGCCTCCTGGTGAACAGCCTCCTGGTGAGCAGACTCCAGGTGAACAGCCTCCTGGTGAGCAGACTCCAGGTGAACAGCCTCCTGGTGAACAGCCTCCTGGTGAACAGCCTCCTGGTGAACAGCCTCCAGGCGAATAGCCTCCTGGTGAACAGCCTCCTGGTGAGCAGACTCCAGGTGAACAGCCTCCTGGTGAGCAGACTCCAGGTGAACAGCCTCCTGGTGAACAGCCTCTTGGTGAGCAGCCTCCTGGTGAACAGCTCCTGGTGAGCAGCCTCCTGGTGAACAGCCTCCTGGTGAACAGCCTCCAGGTGAACAGCCTCCTGGTGAACAGCCTCCAGGTGAACAGCCTCCTGGTGAACAGCCTCCTGGTGAGCAGCCTCCTGGTGAACAGCTCCTGGTGAGCAGCTCCTGGTGAGCAGCCTCCTGGTGAACAGCCTCCAGGTGAGCAGCCTCCTGGCGAGCAGCCTCCTGGCGAGCAGCCTCCTGGTGAACAGCCTCCTGGTGAACAGCCTCCTGGTGAGCAGCCTCCTGGTGAGCAGCTCCTGGTGAGCAGCCTCCAGGTGAACAGCCTCCTGGTGAGCAGCCTCCAGGTGAACAGCCTCCTGTTGAACAGCCTCCTGGTGAACAGCCTCCTGGTGAGCAGCCTCCAGGTGAACAGCCTCCTGGTGAGCAGCCTCCAGGTGAACAGCCTCCTGGTGAACAGCCTCCTGGTGAACAGCCTCCTGGTGAGCAGCCTCCTGGTGAACAGCCTCCTGGTGAGCAGCCTCCTGGTGAACAGCCTCCTGTGCTGCTTCTGACCAGTGGCCTTCATGTAGCAACATTAACGGTGCTCCCAGCATCATGCCCTACACTCCTGGCCGTGTCGTGAGGGGACCCCTTTAACGCACCCGTATACATTTCCACGGGCTCATCTAACACAGCGGTTAACCCATCTGTTCTAAAACACGCCCATAAGGGGAAAGTAGTGAAAGCGCGTTGATCCTTCTTCTGTGAATCTTGCTGATCAGATGTTTCGACCTTGCCAGTCCTTTCCTATCACGTCGGGTCGACCTTGACTCGGATTCTTCCCCCTTTCCTTCTTCTGCTCCTTTGCGGTTTTCTTCTGAATGCGCTGGTTCAATGCCGAGCGCCAGCCTCGCCCCAATTCCTCACGTGGCACAATCCTCGACAGTGGGTGTCGGCGGGCTATTTGGCCATGGGGGCATCACAGCTGAGCCTGACCCCTGTCCCTGTCCACTGGCCAAAGACAAGTGCCCTCTCCAGCGGGAGTTGCTGAAAGGCGACCAGGAGTGGGAACCTCCCTCTCCCTAGTTGTTGAGGCCAACTGTATTACTCCCCACCAGGATCCTCCTGGTCCGTAGGACTCAGGACCGCACCATGTGCATCTAACCAACCCGCCCCACCCCCCCTCCCCGCCTTCCTGCCTTGCGATGTGAAAAGAAAGATCGGAGTTGACCGCAGCCAACCCAGAAAGTGTCAGCCGTGGTTCAGCTGGCAGCACTCTCGCACTCTGAGTCAGAAGGTTGTGGGTTCAAGTCCCACTCCAGAGACTTGAGCACAAAATCCAGGCTGACGCTCCCAGTGCAGTGCTGAGGGAGCGCTGCACTGTCGGAGGTGCCGTCTTTCAGATGAGGCGTTAAACTGAGGCCCCATCTGCTCTCTCAGTTGGACGTAAAAGATCCCATGGCCACTATTTCGAAGAAGAGCAGGAGAGTTTCCCCCGGTGTCCTGGGGCCAATATTTATCCCTCAATCAACATCACTAAAAACAGATTATCTGGTCATTGCTGTTTGTGGGAGCTTGCTGTGCACCAATTTGGCTGCTGCGTTTCCTACATTACAACAGTGACTACACTTCAAAAATACAACAGTGACTACACTTCAAAAATACAACAGTGACTACACTTCAAAAATACAACAGTGACTACACTTCAAAAGTACTTTAGCAAAATACTGCGGACGCAGGAAATCTGAAATAACAACAGAGAATGCTGAAAACCCTCAGCGGGTCAGGCAGCATCGAGGAGAGAGAAACAGAGTCAATGTTTTGGGTCGAGGTTCTGACGAAGGGTCCTCCACCCAAAACGTTAACTCTTGTTTCTCTCTCCTTGATGCTGCCTGACCCGCTGAGTGTTTCCAGCATTCTCTGTTGTTACTTCAAAAGTACCTCATTGGCTGGAAAACGCTTTGGGATATACTGAGGTCATGAAAGTTGCTATATAAATGCAAGTCTTTCATTTTTTTTCTTTTCTTAATGAACGGCCAGCCACAGGGGGATTGGCCACCTCTGTTTCATTGACCTGGAATTGGGACCAATTGCTTCAGACAAGGCTCAGTCTCCTCCCAGCAACTCTGGTTTCCAGACAGCCCTGGGCAGGAACGCAGGAACAGGAGGAGGCCATTCGGCCCCTCGAGCCTGTTTCACCGTTCAATGAGATCATGGGCTGATCTGCACCCTAACTCCACCTACCCGCCTTTGGCTCCATACCCTTTTATAACCTTGTCTAGCAAAAATCTATCGATCTCAGATTTAAAAATTATGAATTGACCCCCAGCATCTGCTGCTTTCTGTGGGAGAGAGTTCCACACTCCTACCACCCTTTGTGTGAAGAGGTGTTTCCTAACTTCTCTCTTGAATGGCCTGGCTCTGATTGTATGTCCCCTTGTCCTAGACTCTCCCACCACTCCCTTGGTCAAGGAGGTTACTTATTTTGGAAAGTTTTTTTTTGCCAATGAAGGGATTTTGAACCTAAACATTTGATGCAAACGGCTACAGTAAAACGCAACAGCCATAATAACGATCTGAAGAAACGGCAAGAATAACACAAGAGATCAATTTGAATGGGCAAGTTCTGAAAGAGAAAGAAAGACATGCATTTATGTAGCTCTTTATAACATCTCTCAGCAACATCCCAAAGCCCCTCACGTACAACCAGTTATTTTGAAGTGTAGTGGCTGTTGTTGTGTTGCGGGGGGCAGCCATTTTGCGCACAGCAAGATCTCACAACTATGAGCTGAATGGAGCTACTTTTGTTTTCATGGTATTGATTGCGTTTGGAATGCAGGTGAGGGCACCTCTTCTCCTCTCTAATCTTAAAAGCCCATCTGAACCATCGGAAGAGGCAAGCAAAGGCAACCGTTTAACGTCTCATCCGAAAGGCGGCACCTCCGACAGTGCAGCACTGCGCTGGGTGTGTCAACCTAGGTTTATGTGCTCAAGTCTCTGGAGTGGGGACTTCAACACAGAACCTTCTGACCCAGAGCATGAATGTTACCAACCGAGCCAAGACTGACACAAAAAAGCATCCAGATTATAAAATTGAGGAAAGTGCGGAGGGAGTGAGAGAAATAGGAAGCTAGGGAGGAACCTGTTATTTGTATGAACGACTCAAACTTTGGACTTCCAGATATCATTAGTGATAACACCCTACTCCAACTGTAACACAGCCTAGCAACTTCCTCCCAAACCCGCGACCTCTACCACCTAGAAGGACAAGGGCAGCAGGTGCATGGGAACACCACCACCTCCAAGTTCCCCTCCAAGTCACACACCATCCTGACTTGGAAATATATCGCCGATCCTTCATCGTCGCTGGGTCAAAATCCTGGAACTCCCTCCCTAACAGCACTGTGGGAGCACCTTCACCACACGGACTGCAGCGGTTCAAGAAGGTGGCTCACCACCACCTTCTCAAGGGGCAACTAGGGACGGGCAATAAATGCCGGCCTTGCCAGTGACGTACGTATCCCGAGAATGAATAATTAAAAAAAACACAAATTCCCAATTTTCCATCAAGACCCATACATGCCAGAGAGAATCAGTCGCACAGTTAAGCAGAATTAATTGCAAGAAGAGACAGGGGGGTTAAAAGGGAAAAGTTCCACGAAATAGTTGGCGAAGGAAGGGTTAACTTACTTATCTTCCCGTTGCAAATATATCAGTTTTGTTTTGGTAATGTTTTTCTTTGTGTGTCAATTGCAAGACGTAATAAAAATGTTCTTGCAGCAAAACAGATGCTGGGATGTACGCAGTCCTGTGGAATCCAGATGCTTTGTCATCAGAGAGTCGGGACAATAGGTGTAGGTCAAAAGAAAAATTTCAACTCAGAGCCACAGATTCAAAATTGCTCCCCCGCCCCACTCGCCCCTCACCACCTCATCTCCCTCACAAGCTGTGCCTCCCTCGTTCAGAAACCTTTCATCAAAATTGAGTTGTTTATTTGAGCATAATTTCTAAAGTATTCTCCCCCCGTTCCCCCACCTTATGAGGCTTTGCACTTACATCCAGACCCCGCAAAAAAAGGTAGAAAAATATCTGTAGAAAGAAAGAAAGAAAGAGAGAATCTGCATTTCACAACCTCAGGACGTCCCAAAGCGCTTTACAGCCAATGAAGTATTTTTTGAAGTGCAC
Source organism: Somniosus microcephalus (assembly GCF_052327205.1). Taxonomy (NCBI): domain Eukaryota; kingdom Metazoa; phylum Chordata; class Chondrichthyes; order Squaliformes; family Somniosidae; genus Somniosus; species Somniosus microcephalus. Next base: position 12,426,070 of record NC_140994.1, on the reverse strand, counting down.
TCACTGTTGTAATGTGGGAAACGCGGCAGCCAATTTGCACACAGCAAGCTCCCAAAAACAGCAATGTGATAATAACCAGATCATCCATTTTTAGTGATGTTGGATGAAGGGTGAAATGGAAGATGAGATAATGACACTGTGCTAATTAGATGGCTGCAAGCTTGAGCTGCATTATAAGAAGGAGACCGAGGGTTAGGTCAGCCAGGGTTCCCACTCCTGATTGTTAAGCAGTGACCCCTCCTGGAAGTACAAGGATGTTTGGTAAGAACATGGTCAAGCTCATATGTGATGCTCCTCCCTCAAACATACCCGCCCCCCACGCAATTCACCTCCTGCGCCCCCCCCACCCAACTCAACCCAACTCACTCCCCCGCCAACCAACTCAATCCCCCCAACTCACTCCCACCCCCCCAACCAACTCAATCCCCCCAACTCACTCCCCCGCCAACCAACTCAATCCCCCCAACTCACTCCCACCCCCCCACCCAACTCAACCCAACACACTCCCCCCCCCACCAAACTCAATCCAACTCACTCCCACCCCCCCACCAACTCAACCCCCCCAACTCACTCCCACCCCCGAACCAACTCAACCCCCCCAACTCACCCCCCCCAACCAACTCAACCCCCCCAACTCACTCCCACCCCCGAACCAACTCAACCCCCCCCAACTCACTCCCACCCCCGAACCAACTCAACCCCCCCAACTCACTCCCCCCCCCAACCAACTCAACCCCCCCAACTCACTCCCGCCCCCCAACCAACTCAACCCCCCCAACTCACTCCCACCCCCCAACCAACTCAACCCCCCCAACTCACTCCCACCCCCCCCAACCAACTCAACCCCCCCCAACTCACTCCCACCCCCCCAACCAACTCAACCTCCCAACTCACTCCCACCCCCCCCCCCCACCCCCCCCCCCCACCCCCCCCCCACCCCCCCCCCCCCCCACCCCCCCCCCCACCCCCCCCCCACCCCCCCCCCCCCCCCACCCCCCCCACCCCCACCCCACCCCCCCCCCCCACCACCACCCCCCCCCCCACCCCCCCCCCACCCCCCCCCCCCCCACCCCCCCCCCCCACCCACCCCCCCCCCCCCCCACCCCCCCCCCCCCACCCCCCCCCCCCCCCACCACCCACCCCCCCCCCCACCCCCCCCCCCCACCACCACACCCCCCCCCACCCCTCCCACCCCCACCCCCACCCCACCCCCCCCCCACCCCACCCCCCCCCCCCCCACCACCCACCCCCCCCAACCCACCCCCCCCCCACCCACTCACCCCCCCACTCACTCCCACCCCCCACCAACTCACCCCCCACCCACTCCCACCCCCCCAACCACTCACCCCCCCAACTCACTCCCACCCCCCACCAACTCAACCCCCCACTCACTCCCCCCCCCCAACCAACTCAACCCCCCCAACTCACTCCCACCCCCCCCAACCAACTCAACCCCCCCCAACTCACTCCCCACCCCCCCAACCAACTCACCCCCCCAACTCACTCCCACCCCCCAACCACTCACCCCCCCACTCACTCCCACCCCCCCAACCAACTCAACCCCCCAACTCACTCCCCCCCCCCCAACCCACTCAACCCCCCCAACTCACTCCCACCCCCCCCAACCAACTCAACCCCCCCAACTCACTCCCCCCCACCCCCCCCCAACCAACTCAACCCCCCCAACTCACACCCACCCCCCCCAACCAACTCAACCCCCCCAACTCACTCCCACCCCCCAACCAACTCAACCCCCCCCCAACTCACTCCCACCCCCCCCAACCAACTCAACCCCCCCAACTCACTCCCACCCCCCCAACCAACTCAACCCCCCCAACTCACTCCCACCCCCCCAACCAACTCACCCCCCCAACTCACTCCCACCCCCCCAACCAACTCAACCCCCCCAACTCACTCCCACCCCCCCCAACCAACTCAACCCCCCCAACTCACTCCCACCCCCCCAACCAACTCAACCCCCCCAACTCACTCCCACCCCCCCAACCAACTCAACCCCCCCCAACTCACTCCCACCCCCCCACCAACTCAACCCCCCCAACTCACTCCCACCCCCCAACCAACTCAACCCCCCCAACTCACTCCCACCCCCCCAACCAACTCAACCCCCCCAACTCACTCCCACCCCCCCAACCACTCAACCCCCCCAACTCACTCCCACCCCCCAACCAACTCAACCCCCCCAACTCACTCCCACCCCCCAACCAACTCAACCCCCCCAACTCACCTCCCACCCCCCCAACCAACTCACCCCCCCAACTCACTCCCACCCCCCAACCAACTCAACCCCCCCAACTCACTCCCCCCCCCAACCAACTCAACCCCCCCAACTCACTCCCACCCCCCCAACCAACTCAACCCCCCCAACTCACTCCCACCCCCCCCAACCAACTCAACCCCCCCAACTCACTCCCACCCCCCCAACCAACTCAACCCCCCCAACTCACTCCCACCCCCCAACCAACTCAACCCCCCAACTCACTCCCACCCCCCAACCAACTCAACCCCCCCAACTCACTCCCACCCCCCCAACCAACTCAACCCCCCCAACTCACTCCCACCCCCCAACCAACTCAACCCCCCAACTCACTCCCACCCCCCCAACCAACTCAACCCCCCCAACTCACTCCCACCCCCCCAACCAACTCAACCCCCCCCAACTCACTCCCACCCCCCCAACCAACTCAACCCCCCCAACTCACTCCCACCCCCCCAACCAACTCAACCCCCCCAACTCACTCCCACCCCCCAACCAACTCAACCCCCCCAACTCACTCCCACCCCCCCAACCAACTCAACCCCCCCAACTCACTCCCACCCCCCAACCAACTCAACCCCCCAACTCACTCCCACCCCCCCAACCAACTCAACCCCCCAACTCACTCCCACCCCCCCAACCAACTCAACCCCCCCAACTCACTCCCACCCCCCAACCAACTCAACCCCCCCAACTCACTCCCACCCCCCCAACCAACTCAACCCCCCAACTCACTCCCACCCCCCCAACCAACTCAACCCCCCCAACTCACTCCCACCCCCCAACCAACTCAACCCCCCCAACTCACTCCCACCCCCCAACCAACTCAACCCCCCCAACTCACTCCCACCCCCCCCAACCAACTCAACCCCCCCAACTCACTCCCACCCCCCCAACCAACTCAACCCCCCCAACTCACTCCCACCCCCCCAACCAACTCAACCCCCCAACTCACTCCCACCCCCCCAACCAACTCAACCCCCCCAACTCACTCCCACCCCCCCAACCAACTCAACCCCCCCAACTCACTCCCACCCCCCCAACCAACTCAACCCCCCAACTCACTCC